>NC_091206.1:4625662-4743854 GCF_040958095.1 Procambarus clarkii | reverse complement strand
CTTTTTTCACGTTTTTCATGTAGTTTGATATTACGTAAATAAATTAATTTTTACCAATATTTCGATACTATTTCATGTAGTATCACGATATGTGAGTTGGCCTTCAAATCTCAGAATTTCGCATAATATTGCATTTTAAGCAAGTTTTTTTGCATTTTGTTTCGTACGAAAAATCATCGTATATAGCAATATTTTGACGTTTATTATCTCCTTTTCCTTTATGTGATTTAAACAAAATATCATCGAATTAGGCAATATTTTGCCGTTTTTCCACGTTTTTGTGAATTTTCAGTTTATTGTTATTAATTCATTAAATATACGATAAAAACGATGCAAACACATAATTGATTAGATAATAACCTTAAATACTTCATTTTCAATCATCTATTTGTTTCTCGTTAAAATACTGAGTAAGATATTGAAAAGGGGAGAAGTTCGGTTTTTATTGCATATATCGACGTTTCAGCCGGATTAGAGCGGTTTTACGTGTATATCTTCCATCGGTAATATAAACGGAAAATCAGGAACATTTTAGTTAATTCTTATGAAAACCCATTGGTTTTTATCATTTGTATTGGAAAAAACATTGTCATATGTCTTTTCTTGGATCTAAATAATACGAAACCTCGCTGTATGATTTGAAGTTAAAATCCTCAAATATGGTAAAATAGTGACTTTTTTCACGTTTTTCATGTAGTTTGATATTACGTAAATATATTCATTTTTACCAATATTTCGATACTATTTCATGTAGTATCACGATATGTGAGTTGGCCTTCAAATCTCAGAATTTCGCATAATATTGCATTTTAAGCAAGTTTTTTTGCATTTTGTTTCGTACGAAAAATCATCGTATATAGCAATATTTTGACGTTTATTATCTCCTTTTCCTTTAAGTGATTTAAACAAAATATCATCGAATTAGGCAATATTTTGCCGTTTTTTCACGTTTTTGTGAATTTTCAGTTTATTGTTATTAATTCATTAAATATACGATAAAAATGATGCAAACACATAATTGATTAGATAATAACCTTAAATACTTCATTTTCAATCATCTATTTGTTTCTCGTTAAAAAACTGAGTAAGATATTGAAAAGGGGAGAAGTTCGGTTTTTATTGCATATATCGACGTTTCAGCCGGATTAGAACGGTTTTACGTGTACATCTTCCATCGGAAATATAAACGGAAAATAAGGAACATTTTAGTTAATTCCATTTGTTTTTATCATTTGTATTGGAAACAACATTCTCATATGTCTTTTCTTGGATCTAAATAATACGAAACCTCGCTCTATGATTTGAAGTTAAAATCCTCAAATATGGTAAAATTGTGACTTTTTTCACGTTTTTCATGTAGTTTGATATTACGTAAATATATTCATTTTTACCAATATTTCGATACTATTTCATGTAGTATCACGATATGTGAGTTGGCCTTCAAATCTCAGAATTTCGCATAATATTGCATTTTAAGCAAGTTTTTTTGCATTTTGTTTCGTACGAAAAATCATCGTATATAGCAATATTTTGACGTTTATTATCTCCTTTTCCTTTAAGTGATTTAAACAAAATATCATCGAATTAGGCAATATTTTGCCGTTTTTTCACGTTTTTGTGAATTTTCAGTTTATTGTTATTAATTCATTAAATATACGATAAAAATGATGCAAACACATAATTGATTAGATAATAACCTTAAATACTTCATTTTCAATCATCTATTTGTTTCTCGTTAAAAAACTGAGTAAGATATTGAAAAGGGGAGAAGTTCGGTTTTTATTGCATATATCGACGTTTCAGCCGGATTAGAACGGTTTTACGTGTACATCTTCCATCGGAAATATAAACGGAAAATAAGGAACATTTTAGTTAATTCCATTTGTTTTTATCATTTGTATTGGAAACAACATTCTCATATGTCTTTTCTTGGATCTAAATAATACGAAACCTCGCTCTATGATTTGAAGTTAAAATCCTCAAATATGGTAAAATTGTGACTTTTTTCACGTTTTTCATGTAGTTTGATATTACGTAAATAAATTAATTTTTACCAATATTTCGATACTATTTCATGTAGTATCACGATATGTGAGTTGGCCTTCAAATCTCAGAATTTCGCATAATATTGCATTTTAAGCAAGTTTTTTTGCATTTTGTTTCGTACGAAAAATCATCGTATATAGCAATATTTTGACGTTTATTATCTCCTTTTCCTTTATGTGATTTAAACAAAATATCATCGAATTAGGCAATATTTTGCCGTTTTTCCACGTTTTTGTGAATTTTCAGTTTATTGTTATTAATTCATTAAATATACGATAAAAACGATGCAAACACATAATTGATTAGATAATAACCTTAAATACTTCATTTTCAATCATCTATTTGTTTCTCGTTAAAATACTGAGTAAGATATTGAAAAGGGGAGAAGTTCGGTTTTTATTGCATATATCGACGTTTCAGCCGGATTAGAGCGGTTTTACGTGTATATCTTCCATCGGTAATATAAACGGAAAATCAGGAACATTTTAGTTAATTCTTATGAAAACCCATTGGTTTTTATCATTTGTATTGGAAAAAACATTGTCATATGTCTTTTCTTGGATCTAAATAATACGAAACCTCGCTGTATGATTTGAAGTTAAAATCCTCAAATATGGTAAAATAGTGACTTTTTTCACGTTTTTCATGTAGTTTGATATTACGTAAATATATTCATTTTTACCAATATTTCGATACTATTTCATGTAGTATCACGATATGTGAGTTGGCCTTCAAATCTCAGAATTTCGCATAATATTGCATTTTAAGCAAGTTTTTTTGCATTTTGTTTCGTACGAAAAATCATCGTATATAGCAATATTTTGACGTTTATTATCTCCTTTTCCTTTAAGTGATTTAAACAAAATATCATCGAATTAGGCAATATTTTGCCGTTTTTTCACGTTTTTGTGAATTTTCAGTTTATTGTTATTAATTCATTAAATATACGATAAAAATGATGCAAACACATAATTGATTAGATAATAACCTTAAATACTTCATTTTCAATCATCTATTTGTTTCTCGTTAAAAAACTGAGTAAGATATTGAAAAGGGGAGAAGTTCGGTTTTTATTGCATATATCGACGTTTCAGCCGGATTAGAACGGTTTTACGTGTACATCTTCCATCGGAAATATAAACGGAAAATAAGGAACATTTTAGTTAATTCCATTTGTTTTTATCATTTGTATTGGAAACAACATTCTCATATGTCTTTTCTTGGATCTAAATAATACGAAACCTCGCTCTATGATTTGAAGTTAAAATCCTCAAATATGGTAAAATTGTGACTTTTTTCACGTTTTTCATGTAGTTTGATATTACGTAAATAATTAATTTTTACCAATATTTCGATACTATTTCATGTAGTATCACGATATGTGAGTTGGCCTTCAAATCTCAGAATTTCGCATAATATTGCATTTTAAGCAAGTTTTTTTGCATTTTGTTTCGTACGAAAAATCATCGTATATAGCAATATTTTGACGTTTATTATCTCCTTTTCCTTTATGTGATTTAAACAAAATATCATCGAATTAGGCAATATTTTGCCGTTTTTCCACGTTTTTGTGAATTTTCAGTTTATTGTTATTAATTCATTAAATATACGATAAAAACGATGCAAACACATAATTGATTAGATAATAACCTTAAATACTTCATTTTCAATCATCTATTTGTTTTTCGATAAAATACTAAGATATTGAAAAGGGGAGAAGTTCGGTTTTTATTGCATATATCGACGTTTCAGCCGGATTAGAGCGGTTTTACGTGTATATCTTCCATCGGTAATATAAACGGAAAATCAGGAACATTTTAGTTAATTCTTATGAAAACCCATTGGTTTTTATCATTTGTATTGGAAACAACATTGTCATATGTCTTTTCTTGGATCTAAATAATACGAAACCTCGCTGTATGATTTGAAGTTAAAATCCTCAAATATGGTAAAATAGTGACTTTTTTCACGTTTTTCATGTAGTTTGATATTACGTAAATATATTCATTTTTACCAATATTTCGATACTATTTCATGTAGTATCACGATATGTGAGTTGGCCTTCAAATCTCAGAATTTCGCATAATATTGCATTTTAAGCAAGTTTTTTTGCATTTTGTTTCGTACGAAAAATCATCGTATATAGCAATATTTTGACGTTTATTATCTCCTTTTCCTTTAAGTGATTTAAACAAAATATCATCGAATTAGGCAATATTTTGCCGTTTTTTCACGTTTTTGTGAATTTTCAGTTTATTGTTATTAATTCATTAAATATACGATAAAAATGATGCAAACACATAATTGATTAGATAATAACCTTAAATACTTCATTTTCAATCATCTATTTGTTTCTCGTTAAAAAACTGAGTAAGATATTGAAAAGGGGAGAAGTTCGGTTTTTATTGCATATATCGACGTTTCAGCCGGATTAGAACGGTTTTACGTGTACATCTTCCATCGGAAATATAAACGGAAAATAAGGAACATTTTAGTTAATTCCATTTGTTTTTATCATTTGTATTGGAAACAACATTCTCATATGTCTTTTCTTGGATCTAAATAATACGAAACCTCGCTCTATGATTTGAAGTTAAAATCCTCAAATATGGTAAAATTGTGACTTTTTTCACGTTTTTCATGTAGTTTGATATTACGTAAATAAATTAATTTTTACCAATATTTCGATACTATTTCATGTAGTATCACGATATGTGAGTTGGCCTTCAAATCTCAGAATTTCGCATAATATTGCATTTTAAGCAAGTTTTTTTGCATTTTGTTTCGTACGAAAAATCATCGTATATAGCAATATTTTGACGTTTATTATCTCCTTTTCCTTTATGTGATTTAAACAAAATATCATCGAATTAGGCAATATTTTGCCGTTTTTCCACGTTTTTGTGAATTTTCAGTTTATTGTTATTAATTCATTAAATATACGATAAAAACGATGCAAACACATAATTGATTAGATAATAACCTTAAATACTTCATTTTCAATCATCTATTTGTTTCTCGTTAAAATACTGAGTAAGATATTGAAAAGGGGAGAAGTTCGGTTTTTATTGCATATATCGACGTTTCAGCCGGATTAGAGCGGTTTTACGTGTATATCTTCCATCGGTAATATAAACGGAAAATCAGGAACATTTTAGTTAATTCTTATGAAAACCCATTGGTTTTTATCATTTGTATTGGAAAAAACATTGTCATATGTCTTTTCTTGGATCTAAATAATACGAAACCTCGCTGTATGATTTGAAGTTAAAATCCTCAAATATGGTAAAATAGTGACTTTTTTCACGTTTTTCATGTAGTTTGATATTACGTAAATATATTCATTTTTACCAATATTTCGATACTATTTCATGTAGTATCACGATATGTGAGTTGGCCTTCAAATCTCAGAATTTCGCATAATATTGCATTTTAAGCAAGTTTTTTTGCATTTTGTTTCGTACGAAAAATCATCGTATATAGCAATATTTTGACGTTTATTATCTCCTTTTCCTTTAAGTGATTTAAACAAAATATCATCGAATTAGGCAATATTTTGCCGTTTTTTCACGTTTTTGTGAATTTTCAGTTTATTGTTATTAATTCATTAAATATACGATAAAAATGATGCAAACACATAATTGATTAGATAATAACCTTAAATACTTCATTTTCAATCATCTATTTGTTTCTCGTTAAAAACTGAGTAAGATATTGAAAAGGGGAGAAGTTCGGTTTTTATTGCATATATCGACGTTTCAGCCGGATTAGAACGGTTTTACGTGTACATCTTCCATCGGAAATATAAACGGAAAATAAGGAACATTTTAGTTAATTCCATTTGTTTTTATCATTTGTATTGGAAACAACATTCTCATATGTCTTTTCTTGGATCTAAATAATACGAAACCTCGCTCTATGATTTGAAGTTAAAATCCTCAAATATGGTAAAATTGTGACTTTTTTCACGTTTTTCATGTAGTTTGATATTACGTAAATAAATTAATTTTTACCAATATTTCGATACTATTTCATGTAGTATCACGATATGTGAGTTGGCCTTCAAATCTCAGAATTTCGCATAATATTGCATTTTAAGCAAGTTTTTTTGCATTTTGTTTCGTACGAAAAATCATCGTATATAGCAATATTTTGACGTTTATTATCTCCTTTTCCTTTATGTGATTTAAACAAAATATCATCGAATTAGGCAATATTTTGCCGTTTTTCCACGTTTTTGTGAATTTTCAGTTTATTGTTATTAATTCATTAAATATACGATAAAAACGATGCAAACACATAATTGATTAGATAATAACCTTAAATACTTCATTTTCAATCATCTATTTTTTTCTCGTTAAAATACTGAGTAAGATATTGAAAAGGGGAGAAGTTCGGTTTTTATTGCATATATCGACGTTTCAGCCGGATTAGAGCGGTTTTACGTGTATATCTTCCATCGGTAATATAAACGGAAAATCAGGAACATTTTAGTTAATTCTTATGAAAACCCATTGGTTTTTATCATTTGTATTGGAAAAAACATTGTCATATGTCTTTTCTTGGATCTAAATAATACGAAACCTCGCTGTATGATTTGAAGTTAAAATCCTCAAATATGGTAAAATAGTGACTTTTTTCACGTTTTTCATGTAGTTTGATATTACGTAAATATATTCATTTTTACCAATATTTCGATAATATTTCATGTTTTATCACGATATGTCAGTTGGCCTTCAAATCTCAGAATTTCGCATAATATTGCATTTTAAGCAAGTTTTTTTGCATTTTGTTTCGTACGAAAAATCATCGAATTTAGCAATATTTTGACGTTTATTATCTCCTTTTCCTTTAAGTGATTTAAACAAAATATCATCGAATTAGGCAATATTTTGCCGTTTTTTCACGTTTTTGTGAATTTTCAGTTTATTGTTATTAATTCATTAAATATACGATAAAAATGATGCAAACACATAATTGATTAGATAATAACCTTAAATACTTCATTTTCAATCATCTATTTGTTTCTCGTTAAAATACTGAGTAAGATATTAAAAAGGGGAGAAGTTCGGTTTTTATTGCATATATCGACGTTTCAGCCGGATTAGAGCAGTTTTACGTGTACATCTTCCATCGGTAATATAAACGGAAAATCAGGAACATTTTAGTTAATTCTAATGAAAACACATTGGTTTTTATCATTTGTATTGGAAACAACATTGTCATATGTCTTTTCTTGGATCTAAATAATACGAAACCTCGCTCTATGATTTGAAGTTAAAATCCTCAAATATGGTAAAATTGTGACTTTTTCACGTTTTTCATGTAGTTTGATATTACGTAAATATATTCATTTTTACCAATATTTCGATACTATTTCATGTAGTATCACGATATGTGAGTTGGCCTTCTCAATCTCAGAATTTCGCATAATATTGCATTTTAAGCAAGTTATTTTGCATTTTGTTTCGTACGAAAAATCATCGTATATAGCAATATTTTGACGTTTATTATCTCCTTTTCCTTTATGTGATTTAAACAAAATATCATCGAATTAGGCAATATTTTGCCGTTTTTCCATGTTTTTGTGAATTTTCAGTTTATTGTTATTAATTCATTAAATATACGATAAAAACGATGCAAACACATAATTGATTAGATAATAACCTTAAATACTTCATTTTCAATCATCTATTTGTTTTTCGATAAAATACTAAGATATTGAAAAGGGGAGAAGTTCGGTTTTTATTGCATATATCGACGTTTCAGCCGGATTAGAGCGGTTTTACGTGTATATCTTCCATCGGTAATATAAACGGAAAATCAGGAACATTTTAGTTAATTCTTATGAAAACCCATTGGTTTTTATCATTTGTATTGGAAACAACATTGTCATATGTCTTTTCTTGGATCTAAATAATACGAAACCTCGCTGTATGATTTGAAGTTAAAATCCTCAAATATGGTAAAATAGTGACTTTTTTCACGTTTTTCATGTAGTTTGATATTACGTAAATATATTCATTTTTACCAATATTTCGATACTATTTCATGTAGTATCACGATATGTGAGTTGGCCTTCAAATCTCAGAATTTCGCATAATATTGCATTTTAAGCAAGTTTTTTTGCATTTTGTTTCGTACGAAAAATCATCGTATATAGCAATATTTTGACGTTTATTATCTCCTTTTCCTTTAAGTGATTTAAACAAAATATCATCGAATTAGGCAATATTTTGCCGTTTTTTCACGTTTTTGTGAATTTTCAGTTTATTGTTATTAATTCATTAAATATACGATAAAAATGATGCAAACACATAATTGATTAGATAATAACCTTAAATACTTCATTTTCAATCATCTATTTGTTTCTCGTTAAAAAACTGAGTAAGATATTGAAAAGGGGAGAAGTTCGGTTTTTATTGCATATATCGACGTTTCAGCCGGATTAGAACGGTTTTACGTGTACATCTTCCATCGGAAATATAAACGGAAAATAAGGAACATTTTAGTTAATTCCATTTGTTTTTATCATTTGTATTGGAAACAACATTCTCATATGTCTTTTCTTGGATCTAAATAATACGAAACCTCGCTCTATGATTTGAAGTTAAAATCCTCAAATATGGTAAAATTGTGACTTTTTTCACGTTTTTCATGTAGTTTGATATTACGTAAATAAATTAATTTTTACCAATATTTCGATACTATTTCATGTAGTATCACGATATGTGAGTTGGCCTTCAAATCTCAGAATTTCGCATAATATTGCATTTTAAGCAAGTTTTTTTGCATTTTGTTTCGTACGAAAAATCATCGTATATAGCAATATTTTGACGTTTATTATCTCCTTTTCCTTTATGTGATTTAAACAAAATATCATCGAATTAGGCAATATTTTGCCGTTTTTCCACGTTTTTGTGAATTTTCAGTTTATTGTTATTAATTCATTAAATATACGATAAAAACGATGCCTACACATAATTGATTAGATAATAACCTTAAATACTTCATTTTCAATCATCTATTTGTTTCTCGTTAAAATACTGAGTAAGATATTGAAAAGGGGAGAAGTTCGGTTTTTATTGCATATATCGACGTTTCAGCCGGATTAGAGCGGTTTTACGTGTATATCTTCCATCGGTAATATAAACGGAAAATCAGGAACATTTTAGTTAATTCTTATGAAAACCCATTGGTTTTTATCATTTGTATTGGAAAAAACATTGTCATATGTCTTTTCTTGGATCTAAATAATACGAAACCTCGCTGTATGATTTGAAGTTAAAATCCTCAAATATGGTAAAATAGTGACTTTTTTCACGTTTTTCATGTAGTTTGATATTACGTAAATATATTCATTTTTACCAATATTTCGATACTATTTCATGTAGTATCACGATATGTGAGTTGGCCTTCAAATCTCAGAATTTCGCATAATATTGCATTTTAAGCAAGTTTTTTTGCATTTTGTTTCGTACGAAAAATCATCGTATATAGCAATATTTTGACGTTTATTATCTCCTTTTCCTTTAAGTGATTTAAACAAAATATCATCGAATTAGGCAATATTTTGCCGTTTTTTCACGTTTTTGTGAATTTTCAGTTTATTGTTATTAATTCATTAAATATACGATAAAAATGATGCAAACACATAATTGATTAGATAATAACCTTAAATACTTCATTTTCAATCATCTATTTGTTTCTCGTTAAAAAACTGAGTAAGATATTGAAAAGGGGAGAAGTTCGGTTTTTATTGCATATATCGACGTTTCAGCCGGATTAGAACGGTTTTACGTGTACATCTTCCATCGGAAATATAAACGGAAAATAAGGAACATTTTAGTTAATTCCATTTGTTTTTATCATTTGTATTGGAAACAACATTCTCATATGTCTTTTCTTGGATCTAAATAATACGAAACCTCGCTCTATGATTTGAAGTTAAAATCCTCAAATATGGTAAAATTGTGACTTTTTTCACGTTTTTCATGTAGTTTGATATTACGTAAATAAATTAATTTTTACCAATATTTCGATACTATTTCATGTAGTATCACGATATGTGAGTTGGCCTTCAAATCTCAGAATTTCGCATAATATTGCATTTTAAGCAAGTTTTTTTGCATTTTGTTTCGTACGAAAAATCATCGTATATAGCAATATTTTGACGTTTATTATCTCCTTTTCCTTTATGTGATTTAAACAAAATATCATCGAATTAGGCAATATTTTGCCGTTTTTCCACGTTTTTGTGAATTTTCAGTTTATTGTTATTAATTCATTAAATATACGATAAAAACGATGCAAACACATAATTGATTAGATAATAACCTTAAATACTTCATTTTCAATCATCTATTTGTTTCTCGTTAAAATACTGAGTAAGATATTGAAAAGGGGAGAAGTTCGGTTTTTATTGCATATATCGACGTTTCAGCCGGATTAGAGCGGTTTTACGTGTATATCTTCCATCGGTAATATAAACGGAAAATCAGGAACATTTTAGTTAATTCTTATGAAAACCCATTGGTTTTTATCATTTGTATTGGAAAAAACATTGTCATATGTCTTTTCTTGGATCTAAATAATACGAAACCTCGCTGTATGATTTGAAGTTAAAATCCTCAAATATGGTAAAATAGTGACTTTTTTCACGTTTTTCATGTAGTTTGATATTACGTAAATATATTCATTTTTACCAATATTTCGATACTATTTCATGTAGTATCACGATATGTGAGTTGGCCTTCAAATCTCAGAATTTCGCATAATATTGCATTTTAAGCAAGTTTTTTTGCATTTTGTTTCGTACGAAAAATCATCGTATATAGCAATATTTTGACGTTTATTATCTCCTTTTCCTTTAAGTGATTTAAACAAAATATCATCGAATTAGGCAATATTTTGCCGTTTTTTCACGTTTTTGTGAATTTTCAGTTTATTGTTATTAATTCATTAAATATACGATAAAAATGATGCAAACACATAATTGATTAGATAATAACCTTAAATACTTCATTTTCAATCATCTATTTGTTTCTCGTTAAAAAACTGAGTAAGATATTGAAAAGGGGAGAAGTTCGGTTTTTATTGCATATATCGACGTTTCAGCCGGATTAGAACGGTTTTACGTGTACATCTTCCATCGGAAATATAAACGGAAAATAAGGAACATTTTAGTTAATTCCATTTGTTTTTATCATTTGTATTGGAAACAACATTCTCATATGTCTTTTCTTGGATCTAAATAATACGAAACCTCGCTCTATGATTTGAAGTTAAAATCCTCAAATATGGTAAAATTGTGACTTTTTTCACGTTTTTCATGTAGTTTGATATTACGTAAATAAATTAATTTTTACCAATATTTCGATACTATTTCATGTAGTATCACGATATGTGAGTTGGCCTTCAAATCTCAGAATTTCGCATAATATTGCATTTTAAGCAAGTTTTTTTGCATTTTGTTTCGTACGAAAAATCATCGTATATAGCAATATTTTGACGTTTATTATCTCCTTTTCCTTTATGTGATTTAAACAAAATATCATCGAATTAGGCAATATTTTGCCGTTTTTCCACGTTTTTGTGAATTTTCAGTTTATTGTTATTAATTCATTAAATATACGATAAAAACGATGCAAACACATAATTGATTAGATAATAACCTTAAATACTTCATTTTCAATCATCTATTTGTTTCTCGTTAAAATACTGAGTAAGATATTGAAAAGGGGAGAAGTTCGGTTTTTATTGCATATATCGACGTTTCAGCCGGATTAGAGCGGTTTTACGTGTATATCTTCCATCGGTAATATAAACGGAAAATCAGGAACATTTTAGTTAATTCTTATGAAAACCCATTGGTTTTTATCATTTGTATTGGAAAAAACATTGTCATATGTCTTTTCTTGGATCTAAATAATACGAAACCTCGCTGTATGATTTGAAGTTAAAATCCTCAAATATGGTAAAATAGTGACTTTTTTCACGTTTTTCATGTAGTTTGATATTACGTAAATATATTCATTTTTACCAATATTTCGATACTATTTCATGTAGTATCACGATATGTGAGTTGGCCTTCAAATCTCAGAATTTCGCATAATATTGCATTTTAAGCAAGTTTTTTTGCATTTTGTTTCGTACGAAAAATCATCGTATATAGCAATATTTTGACGTTTATTATCTCCTTTTCCTTCAAGTGATTTAAACAAAATATCATCGAATTAGGCAATATTTTGCCGTTTTTTCACGTTTTTGTGAATTTTCAGTTTATTGTTATTAATTCATTAAATATACGATAAAAATGATGCAAACACATAATTGATTAGATAATAACCTTAAATACTTCATTTTCAATCATCTATTTGTTTCTCGTTAAAAAACTGAGTAAGATATTGAAAAGGGGAGAAGTTCGGTTTTTATTGCATATATCGACGTTTCAGCCGGATTAGAACGGTTTTACGTGTACATCTTCCATCGGAAATATAAACGGAAAATAAGGAACATTTTAGTTAATTCCATTTGTTTTTATCATTTGTATTGGAAACAACATTCTCATATGTCTTTTCTTGGATCTAAATAATACGAAACCTCGCTCTATGATTTGAAGTTAAAATCCTCAAATATGGTAAAATTGTGACTTTTTTCACGTTTTTCATGTAGTTTGATATTACGTAAATAAATTAATTTTTACCAATATTTCGATACTATTTCATGTAGTATCACGATATGTGAGTTGGCCTTCAAATCTCAGAATTTCGCATAATATTGCATTTTAAGCAAGTTTTTTTGCATTTTGTTTCGTACGAAAAATCATCGTATATAGCAATATTTTGACGTTTATTATCTCCTTTTCCTTTATGTGATTTAAACAAAATATCATCGAATTAGGCAATATTTTGCCGTTTTTCCACGTTTTTGTGAATTTTCAGTTTATTGTTATTAATTCATTAAATATACGATAAAAACGATGCAAACACATAATTGATTAGATAATAACCTTAAATACTTCATTTTCAATCATCTATTTGTTTCTCGTTAAAATACTGAGTAAGATATTGAAAAGGGGAGAAGTTCGGTTTTTATTGCATATATCGACGTTTCAGCCGGATTAGAGCGGTTTTACGTGTATATCTTCCATCGGTAATATAAACGGAAAATCAGGAACATTTTAGTTAATTCATATGAAAACCCATTGGTTTTTATCATTTGTATTGGAAAAAACATTGTCATATGTCTTTTCTTGGATCTAAATAATACGAAACCTCGCTGTATGATTTGAAGTTAAAATCCTCAAATATGGTAAAATAGTGACTTTTTTCACGTTTTTCATGTAGTTTTTCATATTACGTAAATATATTCATTTTTACCAATATTTCGATACTATTTCATGTTTTATCACAATATGTCAGTTGGCCTTCAAATCTCAGAATTTCGCATAATATTGCATTTTAAGCAAGTTTTTTTGCATTTTTGTTTCGTACGAAAAATCATCGAATTTAGCAATATTTTGACGTTTATTATCTCCTTTTACTTTAAGTGATTTAAACAAAATATAATCGAATGAGGCAATATTTTGCCGTTTTTTCACGTTTTTGTGAATTTTCAATTTATTGTTATTAATTCATTAAATATACGATAAAAATGATGCAAACACATAATTGATTAGATAATAACCTTAAATACTTCATTTTCAATCATCTATTTGTTTCTCGTTAAAATACTGAGTAAGATATTGAAAAGGGGAGAAGTTCGGTTTTTATTGCATATATCGACGTTTCAGCCGGATTAGAACGGTTTTACGTGTACATTTTCCATCTTTAATATAAACGGAAAATCAGGAACATTTTAGTTAATTCCATTTGTTTTTATCATTTGTATTCGAAACAACATTGTCATATGTCTTTTCTTGGATCTAAATAATACGAAACCTCGCTCTATGATTTGAAGTTAAAATCCTCAAATATGGTAAAATTGTGACTTTTTCACGTTATTCATGTAGTTTGATATTACGTAAATATATTCATTTTACCAATATTTCGATACTATTTCATGTAGTATCACGATATGTGAGTTGGCCTTCAAATCTCAGAATTTCGCATAATATTGCATTTTAAGCAAGTTTTTTTGCATTTTGTTTCGTACGAAAAATCATCGTATATAGCAATATTTTGACGTTTATTATCTCCTTTTCCTTTATGTGATTTAAACAAAATATCATCGAATTAGGCAATATTTTGCCGTTTTTCGACGTTTTTGTGAATTTTCAGTTTATTGTTATTAATTCATTAAATATACGATAAAAATGATGCAAACACATAATTGATTAGATAATAACCTTAAATACATCATTTTCAATCATCTATTTGTTTCTCGTTAAAATACTGAATAAGATATTGAAAAGGGGAGAAGTTCGGTTTTTATTGCATATATCGACGTTTCAGCCGGATTAGAGTGGTTTTACGTGTATATCTTCCATCGGTAATATAAACGGAAAATCAGGAACATTTTAGTTAATTCTTATGAAAACCCATTGGTTTTTATCATTTGTATTGGAAACAACAGTCATATGTCTTTTCTTGGATCTAAATAATACGAAACCTCGCTCTATGATTTGAAGTTAAAATCCTCAAATATGGTAAAATAGTGACTTTTTTCACGTTTTTCATGTAGTTTGATATTACGTAAATATATTCATTTTTACCAATATTTCGATACTATTTCATGTTTTATCACGATATGTCAGTTGGCCTTCAAATCTCAGAATTTCGCATAATATTGCATTTTAAGCAAGTTTTTTTGCATTTTGTTTCGTACGAAAAATCATCGAATTTAGCAATATTTTGACGTTTATTATCTCCTTTTCCTTTAAGTGATTTAAACAAAATATCATCGAATTAGGCAATATTTTGCCGTTTTTTCACGTTTTTGTGAATTTTCAGTTTATTGTTATTAATTCATTAAATATACGATAAAAATGATGCAAACACATAATTGATTAGATAATAACCTTAAATACTTCATTTTCAATCATCTATTTGTTTCTCGTTAAAATACTGAGTAAGATATTAAAAAGGGGAGAAGTTCGGTTTTTATTGCATATATCGACGTTTCAGCCGGATTAGAGCAGTTTTACGTGTACATCTTCCATCGGTAATATAAACGGAAAATCAGGAACATTTTAGTTAATTCTAATGAAAACACATTGGTTTTTATCATTTGTATTAGAAACAACATTGTCATATGTCTTTTCTTGGATCTAAATAATACGAAACCTCGCTCTATGATTTGAAGTTAAAATCCTCAAATATGGTAAAATTGTGACTTTTTCACGTTTTTCATGTAGTTTGATATTACGTAAATATATTCATTTTTACCAATATTTCGATACTATTTCATGTAGTATCACGATATGTGAGTTGGCCTTCTCAATCTTAGAATTTCGCATAATATTGCATTTTAAGCAAGTTATTTTGCATTTTGTTTCGTACGGAAAATCATCGTATATAGCAATATTTTGACGTTTATTATCTCCTTTTCCTTTATGTGATTTAAACAAAATATCATCGAATTAGGCAATATTTTGCCGTTTTTCCATGTTTTTGTGAATTTTCAGTTTATTGTTATTAATTCATTAAATATACGATAAAAACGATGCAAACACATAATTGATTAGATAATAACCTTAAATACTTCATTTTCAATCATCTATTTGTTTTTCGATAAAATACTAAGATATTGAAAAGGGGAGAAGTTCGGTTTTTATTGCATATATCGACGTTTCAGCCGGATTAGAGCGGTTTTACGTGTATATCTTCCATCGGTAATATAAACGGAAAATCAGGAACATTTTAGTTAATTCTTATGAAAACCCATTGGTTTTTATCATTTGTATTGGAAACAACATTGTCATATGTCTTTTCTTGGATCTAAATAATACGAAACCTCGCTGTATGATTTGAAGTTAAAATCCTCAAATATGGTAAAATAGTGACTTTTTTCACGTTTTTCATGTAGTTTGATATTACGTAAATATATTCATTTTTACCAATATTTCGATACTATTTCATGTAGTATCACGATATGTGAGTTGGCCTTCAAATCTCAGAATTTCGCATAATATTGCATTTTAAGCAAGTTTTTTTGCATTTTGTTTCGTACGAAAAATCATCGTATATAGCAATATTTTGACGTTTATTATCTCCTTTTCCTTTAAGTGATTTAAACAAAATATCATCGAATTAGGCAATATTTTGCCGTTTTTTCACGTTTTTTTGAATTTTCAGTTTATTGTTATTAATTCAATATATATACGATAAAAATGATGCAAACACATAATTGATTAGATAACAACCTTAAATACTTCATTTTCAATCATCTATTTGTTTCTCGTTAAAAAACTGAGTAAGATATTGAAAAGGGGAGAAGTTCGGTTTTTATTGCATATATCGACGTTTCAGCCGGATTAGAACGGTTTTACGTGTACATCTTCCATCGGAAATATAAACGGAAAATAAGGAACATTTTAGTTAATTCCATTTGTTTTTATCATTTGTATTGGAAACAACATTCTCATATGTCTTTTCTTGGATCTAAATAATACGAAACCTCGCTCTATGATTTGAAGTTAAAATCCTCAAATATGGTAAAATTGTGACTTTTTTCACGTTTTTCATGTAGTTTGATATTACGTAAATAAATTAATTTTTACCAATATTTCGATACTATTTCATGTAGTATCACGATATGTGAGTTGGCCTTCAAATCTCAGAATTTCGCATAATATTGCATTTTAAGCAAGTTTTTTTGCATTTTGTTTCGTACGAAAAATCATCGAATTTAGCAATATTTTGACGTTTATTATCTCCTTTTCCTTTATGTGATTTAAACAAAATATCATCGAATTAGGCAATATTTTGCCGTTTTTCCACGTTTTTGTGAATTTTCAGTTTATTGTTATTAATTCATTAAATATACGATAAAAACGATGCAAACACATAATTGATTAGATAATAACCTTAAATACTTCATTTTCAATCATCTATTTGTTTCTCGTTAAAATACTGAGTAAGATATTGAAAAGGGGAGAAGTTCGGTTTTTATTGCATATATCGACGTTTCAGCCGGATTAGAGCAGTTTTACGTGTACATCTTCCATCGGTAATATAAACGGAAAATCAGGAACATTTTAGTTAATTCTAATGAAAACACATTGGTTTTTATCATTTGTATTGGAAACAACATTGTCATATGTCTTTTCTTGGATCTAAATAATACGAAACCTCGCTCTATGATTTGAAGTTAAAATCCTCAAATATGGTAAAATTGTGACTTTTTTCACGTTTTTCATGTAGTTTGATATTACGTAAATATATTCATTTTTACCAATATTTCGATACTATTTCATGTAGTATCACGATATGTGAGTTGGCCTTCTCAATCTCAGAATTTCGCATAATATTGCATTTTAAGCAAGTTATTTTGCATTTTGTTTCGTACGAAAAATCATCGTATATAGCAATATTTTGACGTTTATTATCTCCTTTTCCTTTAAGTGATTTAAACAAAATATCATCGAATTAGGCAATATTTTGCCGTTTTTTCACGTTTTTGTGAATTTTCAGTTTATTGTTATTAATTCATTAAATATACGATAAAAACGATGCAAACACATAATTGATTAGATAATAACCTTAAATACTTCATTTTCAATCATCTATTTGTTTTTCGATAAAATACTGAGTAAGATATTGAAAAGGGGAGAAGTTCGGTTTTTATTGCATATATCGACGTTTCAGCCGGATTAGAGCGGTTTTACGTGTATATCTTCCATCGGTAATATAAACGGAAAATCAGGAACATTTTAGTTAATTCTTATGAAAACCCATTGGTTTTTATCATTTGTATTGGAAACAACATTGTCATATGTCTTTTCTTGGATCTAAATAATACGAAACCTCGCTGTATGATTTGAAGTTAAAATCCTCAAATATGGTAAAATAGTGACTTTTTTCACGTTTTTCATGTAGTTTGATATTACGTAAATATATTCATTTTTACCAATATTTCGATACTATTTCATGTAGTATCACGATATGTGAGTTGGCCTTCAAATCTCAGAATTTCGCATAATATTGCATTTTAAGCAAGTTTTTTTGCATTTTGTTTCGTACGAAAAATCATCGTATATAGCAATATTTTGACGTTTATTATCTCCTTTTCCTTTAAGTGATTTAAACAAAATATCATCGAATTAGGCAATATTTTGCCGTTTTTTCACGTTTTTGTGAATTTTCAGTTTATTGTTATTAATTCATTAAATATACGATAAAAATGATGCAAACACATAATTGATTAGATAATAACCTTAAATACTTCATTTTCAATCATCTATTTGTTCCTCGTTAAAAAACTGAGTAAGATATTGAAAAGGGGAGAAGTTCGGTTTTTATTGCATATATCGACGTTTCAGCCGGATTAGAACGGTTTCACGTGTACATCTTCCATCGGAAATATAAACGGAAAATAAGGAACATTTTAGTTAATTCCATTTGTTTTTATCATTTGTATTGGAAACAACATTGTCATATGTCTTTTCTTGGATCTAAATAATACGAAACCTCGCTCTATGATTTGAAGTTAAAATCCTCAAATATGGTAAAATTGTGACTTTTTTCACGTTTTTCATGTAGTTTGATATTACGTAAATAAATTAATTTTTACCAATATTTCGATACTATTTCATGTAGTATCACGATATGTGAGTTGGCCTTCAAATCTCAGAATTTCGCATAATATTGCATTTTAAGCAAGTTTTTTTGCATTTTGTTTCGTACGAAAAATCATCGTATATAGCAATATTTTGACGTTTATTATCTCCTTTTCCTTTATGTGATTTAAACAAAATATCATCGAATTAGGCAATATTTTGCCGTTTTTCCACGTTTTTGTGAATTTTCAGTTTATTGTTATTAATTCATTAAATATACGATAAAAACGATGCAAACACATAATTGATTAGATAATAACCTTAAATACTTCATTTTCAATCATCTATTTGTTTCTCGTTAAAATACTGAGTAAGATATTGAAAAGGGGAGAAGTTCGGTTTTTATTGCATATATCGACGTTTCAGCCGGATTAGAGCGGTTTTACGTGTATATCTTCCATCGGTAATATAAACGGAAAATCAGGAACATTTTAGTTAATTCTTATGAAAACCCATTGGTTTTTATCATTTGTATTGGAAAAAACATTGTCATATGTCTTTTCTTGGATCTAAATAATACGAAACCTCGCTGTATGATTTGAAGTTAAAATCCTCAAATATGGTAAAATAGTGACTTTTTTCACGTTTTTCATGTAGTTTGATATTACGTAAATATATTCATTTTTACCAATATTTCGATACTATTTCATGTTTTATCACAATATGTCAGTTGGCCTTCAAATCTCAGAATTTCGCATAATATTGCATTTTAAGCAAGTTTTTTTGCATTTTTGTTTCGTACGAAAAATCATCGAATTTAGCAATATTTTGACGTTTATTATCTCCTTTTACTTTAAGTGATTTAAACAAAATATAATCGAATGAGGCAATATTTTGCCGTTTTTTCACGTTTTTGTGAATTTTCAATTTATTGTTATTAATTCATTAAATATACGATAAAAATGATGCAAACACATAATTGATTAGATAATAACCTTAAATACTTCATTTTCAATCATCTATTTGTTTCTCGTTAAAATACTGAGTAAGATATTGAAAAGGGGAGAAGTTCGGTTTTTATTGCATATATCGACGTTTCAGCCGGATTAGAGCAGTTTTACGTGTACATCTTCCATCGGTAATATAAACGGAAAATCAGGAACATTTTAGTTAATTCTAATGAAAACACATTGGTTTTTATCATTTGTATTGGAAACAACATTGTCATATGTCTTTTCTTGGATCTAAATAATACGAAACCTCGCTCTATGATTTGAAGTTAAAATCCTCAAATATGGTAAAATTGTGACTTTTTTCACGTTTTTCATGTAGTTTGATATTACGTAAATATATTCATTTTTACCAATATTTCGATACTATTTCATGTAGTATCACGATATGTGAGTTGGCCTTCTCAATCTCAGAATTTCGCATAATATTGCATTTTAAGCAAGTTATTTTGCATTTTGTTTCGTACGAAAAATCATCGTATATAGCAATATTTTGACGTTTATTATCTCCTTTTCCTTTAAGTGATTTAAACAAAATATCATCGAATTAGGCAATATTTTGCCGTTTTTTCACGTTTTTGTGAATTTTCAGTTTATTGTTATTAATTCATTAAATATACGATAAAAACGATGCAAACACATAATTGATTAGATAATAACCTTAAATACTTCATTTTCAATCATCTATTTGTTTTTCGATAAAATACTGAGTAAGATATTGAAAAGGGGAGAAGTTCGGTTTTGTTGCATATATCGACGTTTCAGCCGGATTAGAGCGGTTTTACGTGTATATCTTCCATCGGTAATATAAACGGAAAATCAGGAACATTTTAGTTAATTCTTATGAAAACCCATTGGTTTTTATCATTTGTATTGGAAACAACATTGTCATATGTCTTTTCTTGGATCTAAATAATACGAAACCTCGCTGTATGATTTGAAGTTAAAATCCTCAAATATGGTAAAATAGTGACTTTTTTCACGTTTTTCATGTAGTTTGATATTACGTAAATATATTCATTTTTACCAATATTTCGATACTATTTCATGTAGTATCACGATATGTGAGTTGGCCTTCAAATCTCAGAATTTCGCATAATATTGCATTTTAAGCAAGTTTTTTTGCATTTTGTTTCGTACGAAAAATCATCGTATATAGCAATATTTTGACGTTTATTATCTCCTTTTCCTTTAAGTGATTTAAACAAAATATCATCGAATTAGGCAATATTTTGCCGTTTTTTCACGTTTTTGTGAATTTTCAGTTTATTGTTATTAATTCATTAAATATACGATAAAAATGATGCAAACACATAATTGATTAGATAATAACCTTAAATACTTCATTTTCAATCATCTATTTGTTCCTCGTTAAAAAACTGAGTAAGATATTGAAAAGGGGAGAAGTTCGGTTTTTATTGCATATATCGACGTTTCAGCCGGATTAGAACGGTTTCACGTGTACATCTTCCATCGGAAATATAAACGGAAAATAAGGAACATTTTAGTTAATTCCATTTGTTTTTATCATTTGTATTGGAAACAACATTGTCATATGTCTTTTCTTGGATCTAAATAATACGAAACCTCGCTCTATGATTTGAAGTTAAAATCCTCAAATATGGTAAAATTGTGACTTTTTTCACGTTTTTCATGTAGTTTGATATTACGTAAATATATTCATTTTTACCAATATTTCGATACTATTTCATGTAGTATCACGATATGTGAGTTGGCCTTCTCAATCTCAGAATTTCGCATAATATTGCATTTTAAGCAAGTTATTTTGCATTTTGTTTCGTACGAAAAATCATCGTATATAGCAATATTTTGACGTTTATTATCTCCTTTTCCTTTATGTGATTTAAACAAAATATCATCGAATTAGGCAATATTTTGCCGTTTTTCCATGTTTTTGTGAATTTTCAGTTTATTGTTATTAATTCATTAAATATACGATAAAAACGATGCAAACACATAATTGATAAGATAATAACCTTAAATACTTCATTTTCAATCATCTATTTGTTTCTCGTTAAAATACTGACTAAGATTTTGAAAAGGGGAGAAGTTCGGTTTTTATTGCATATATCGACGTTCCAGCCGGATTAGAGCGGTTTTACGTGTATATCTTCCATCGGTAATATAAACGGAAAATCAGGAACATTTTAGTTAATTCTTATGAAAACCCATTGGTTTTTATCATTTGTATTGGAAACAACATTGTCATATGTCTTTTCTTGGATCTAAATAATACGAAACCTCGCTCTATGATTTGAAGTTAAAATCCTCAAATATGGTAAAATTGTGACTTTTTTCACGTTTTTCATGTAGTTTGATATTACGTAAATATATTCATTTTTACCAATATTTCGATACTATTTCATGTAGTATCACGATATGTGAGTTGGCCTTCTCAATCTCAGAATTTCGCATAATATTGCATTTTAAGCAAGTTATTTTGCATTTTGTTTCGTACGAAAAATCATCGTATATAGCAATATTTTGACGTTTATTATCTCCTTTTCCTTTAAGTGATTTAAACAAAATAGCATCGAATTAGGCAATATTTTGCCGTTTTTCCATGTTTTTGTGAATTTTCAGTTTATTGTTATTAATTCATTAAATATACGATAAAAACGATGCAAACACATAATTGATTAGATAATAACCTTAAATACTTCATTTTCAATCATCTATTTGTTTTTCGATAAAATACTGAGTAAGATATTGAAAAGGGGAGAAGTTCGGTTTTTATTGCATATATCGACGTTTCAGCCGGATTAGAGCGGTTTTACGTGTATATCTTCCATCGGTAATATAAACGGAAAATCAGGAACATTTTAGTTAATTCTTATGAAAACCCATTGGTTTTTATCATTTGTATTGGAAACAACATTGTCGTATGTCTTTTCTTGGATCTAAATAATACGAAACCTCGCTGGATGATTTGAAGTTAAAATCCTCAAATATGGTAAAATAGTGACTTTTTTCACGTTTTTCATGTAGTTTGATATTACGTAAATATATTCATTTTTACCAATATTTCGATACTATTTCATGTTTTATCACGATATGTCAGTTGGCCTTCAAATCTCAGAATTTCGCATAATATTGCATTTTAAGCAAGTTTTTTTGCATTTTGTTTCGTACGAAAAATCATCGAATTTAGCAATATTTTGACGTTTATTATCTCCTTTTCCTTTAAGTGATTTAAACAAAATATCATCGAATTAGGCAATATTTTGCCGTTTTTTCACGTTTTTGTGAATTTTCAGTTTATTGTTATTAATTCATTAAATATACGATAAAAATGATGCAAACACATAATTGATTAGATAATAACCTTAAATACTTCATTTTCAATCATCTATTTGTTTCTCGTTAAAATACTGAGTAAGATATTAAAAAGGGGAGAAGTTCGGTTTTTATTGCATATATCGACGTTTCAGCCGGATTAGAGCAGTTTTACGTGTACATCTTCCATCGGTAATATAAACGGAAAATCAGGAACATTTTAGTTAATTCTAATGAAAACACATTGGTTTTTATCATTTGTATTGGAAACAACATTGTCATATGTCTTTTCTTGGATCTAAATAATACGAAACCTCGCTCTATGATTTGAAGTTAAAATCCTCAAATATGGTAAAATTGTGACTTTTTCACGTTTTTCATGTAGTTTGATATTACGTAAATATATTCATTTTTACCAATATTTCGATACTATTTCATGTAGTATCACGATATATGAGTTGGCCTTCTCAATCTCAGAATTTCGCATAATATTGCATTTTAAGCAAGTTATTTTGCATTTTGTTTCGTACGAAAAATCATCGTATATAGCAATATTTTGACGTTTAATATCTCCTTTTCCTTTATGTGATTTAAACAAAATATCATCGAATTAGGCAATATTTTGCCGTTTTTCCATGTTTTTGTGAATTTTCAGTTTATTGTTATTAATTCATTAAATATACGATAAAAACGATGCAAACACATAATTGATTAGATAATAACCTTAAATACTTCATTTTCAATCATCTATTTGTTTTTCGATAAAATACTAAGATATTGAAAAGGGGAGAAGTTCGGTTTTTATTGCATATATCGACGTTTCAGCCGGATTAGAGCGGTTTTACGTGTATATCTTCCATCGGTAATATAAACGGAAAATCAGGAACATTTTAGTTAATTCTTATGAAAACCCATTGGTTTTTATCATTTGTATTGGAAACAACATTGTCATATGTCTTTTCTTGGATCTAAATAATACGAAACCTCGCTGTATGATTTGAAGTTAAAATCCTCAAATATGGTAAAATAGTGACTTTTTTCACGTTTTTCATGTAGTTTGATATTACGTAAATATATTCATTTTTACCAATATTTCGATACTATTTCATGTAGTATCACGATATGTGAGTTGGCCTTCAAATCTCAGAATTTCGCATAATATTGCATTTTAAGCAAGTTTTTTTGCATTTTGTTTCGTACGAAAAATCATCGTATATAGCAATATTTTGACGTTTATTATCTCCTTTTCCTTTAAGTGATTTAAACAAAATATCAACGAATTAGGCAATATTTTGCCGTTTTTTCACGTTTTTGTGAATTTTCAGTTTATTGTTATTAATTCATTAAATATACGATAAAAATGATGCAAACACATAATTGATTAGATAATAACCTTAAATACTTCATTTTCAATTATCTATTTGTTTCTCGTTAAAAAACTGAGTAAGATATTGAAAAGGGGAGAAGTTCGGTTTTTATTGCATATATCGACGTTTCAGCCGGATTAGAACGGTTTTACGTGTACATCTTCCATCAGAAATATAAACGGAAAATAAGGAACATTTTAGTTAATTCCATTTGTTTTTATCATTTGTATTGGAAACAACATTCTCATATGTCTTTTCTTGGATCTAAATAATACGAAACCTCCCTCTATGATTTGAAGTTAAAATCCTCAAATATGGTAAAATTGTGACTTTTTTCACGTTTTTCATGTAGTTTGATATTACGTAAATAAATTAATTTTTACCAATATTTCGATACTATTTCATGTAGTATCACGATATGTGAGTTGGCCTTCAAATCTCAGAATTTCGCATAATATTGCATTTTAAGCAAGTTTTTTTGCATTTTGTTTCGTACGAAAAATCATCGTATATAGCAATATTTTGACGTTTATTATCTCCTTTTCCTTTATGTGATTTAAACAAAATATCATCGAATTAGGCAATATTTTGCCGTTTTTCCACGTTTTTGTGAATTTTCAGTTTATTGTTATTAATTCATTAAATATACGATAAAAACGATGCAAACACATAATTGATTAGATAATAACCTTAAATACTTCATTTTCAATCATCTATTTGTTTCTCGTTAAAATACTGAGTAAGATATTGAAAAGGGGAGATGTTCGGTTTTTATTGCATATATCGACGTTTCAGCCGGATTAGAGCGGTTTTACGTGTATATCTTCCATCGGTAATATAAACGGAAAATCAGGAACATTTTAGTTAATTCTTATGAAAACCCATTGGTTTTTATCATTTGTATTGGAAAAAACATTGTCATATGTCTTTTCTTGGATCTAAATAATACGAAACCTCGCTGTATGATTTGAAGTTAAAATCCTCAAATATGGTAAAATAGTGACTTTTTTCACGTTTTTCATGTAGTTTGATATTACGTAAATATATTCATTTTTACCAATATTTCGATACTATTTCATGTTTTATCACAATATGTCAGTTGGCCTTCAAATCTCAGAATTTCGCATAATATTGCATTTTAAGCAAGTTTTTTTGCATTTTTGTTTCGTACGAAAAATCATCGAATTTAGCAATATTTTGACGTTTATTATCTCCTTTTACTTTAAGTGATTTAAACAAAATATAATCGAATGAGGCAATATTTTGCCGTTTTTTCACGTTTTTGTGAATTTTCAATTTATTGTTATTAATTCATTAAATATACGATAAAAATGATGCAAACACATAATTGATTAGATAATAACCTTAAATACTTCATTTTCAATCATCTATTTGTTTCTCGTTAAAATACTGAGTAAGATATTGAAAAGGGGAGAAGTTCGGTTTTTATTGCATATATCGACGTTTCAGCCGGATTAGAGCAGTTTTACGTGTACATCTTCCATCGGTAATATAAACGGAAAATCAGGAACATTTTAGTTAATTCTAATGAAAACACATTGGTTTTTATCATTTGTATTGGAAACAACATTGTCATATGTCTTTTCTTGGATCTAAATAATACGAAACCTCGCTCTATGATTTGAAGTTAAAATCCTCAAATATGGTAAAATTGTGACTTTTTTCACGTTTTTCATGTAGTTTGATATTACGTAAATATATTCATTTTTACCAATATTTCGATACTATTTCATGTAGTATCACGATATGTGAGTTGGCCTTCTCAATCTCAGAATTTCGCATAATATTGCATTTTAAGCAAGTTATTTTGCATTTTGTTTCGTACGAAAAATCATCGTATATAGCAATATTTTGACGTTTATTATCTCCTTTTCCTTTAAGTGATTTAAACAAAATATCATCGAATTAGGCAATATTTTGCCGTTTTTTCACGTTTTTGTGAATTTTCAGTTTATTGTTATTAATTCATTAAATATACGATAAAAACGATGCAAACACATAATTGATTAGATAATAACCTTAAATACTTCATTTTCAATCATCTATTTGTTTTTCGATAAAATACTGAGTAAGATATTGAAAAGGGGAGAAGTTCGGTTTTTATTGCATATATCGACGTTTCAGCCGGATTAGAGCGGTTTTACGTGTATATCTTCCATCGGTAATATAAACGGAAAATCAGGAACATTTTAGTTAATTCTTATGAAAACCCATTGGTTTTTATCATTTGTATTGGAAACAACATTGTCATATGTCTTTTCTTGGATCTAAATAATACGAAACCTCGCTGTATGATTTGAAGTTAAAATCCTCAAATATGGTAAAATAGTGACTTTTTTCACGTTTTTCATGTAGTTTGATATTACGTAAATATATTCATTTTTACCAATATTTCGATACTATTTCATGTAGTATCACGATATGTGAGTTGGCCTTCAAATCTCAGAATTTCGCATAATATTGCATTTTAAGCAAGTTTTTTTGCATTTTGTTTCGTACGAAAAATCATCGTATATAGCAATATTTTGACGTTTATTATCTCCTTTTCCTTTAAGTGATTTAAACAAAATATCATCGAATTAGGCAATATTTTGCCGTTTTTTCACGTTTTTGTGAATTTTCAGTTTATTGTTATTAATTCATTAAATATACGATAAAAATGATGCAAACACATAATTGATTAGATAATAACCTTAAATACTTCATTTTCAATCATCTATTTGTTCCTCGTTAAAAAACTGAGTAAGATATTGAAAAGGGGAGAAGTTCGGTTTTTATTGCATATATCGACGTTTCAGCCGGATTAGAACGGTTTCACGTGTACATCTTCCATCGGAAATATAAACGGAAAATAAGGAACATTTTAGTTAATTCCATTTGTTTTTATCATTTGTATTGGAAACAACATTGTCATATGTCTTTTCTTGGATCTAAATAATACGAAACCTCGCTCTATGATTTGAAGTTAAAATCCTCAAATATGGTAAAATTGTGACTTTTTTCACGTTTTTCATGTAGTTTGATATTACGTAAATATATTCATTTTTACCAATATTTCGATACTATTTCATGTAGTATCACGATATGTGAGTTGGCCTTCTCAATCTCAGAATTTCGCATAATATTGCATTTTAAGCAAGTTATTTTGCATTTTGTTTCGTACGAAAAATCATCGTATATAGCAATATTTTGACGTTTATTATCTCCTTTTCCTTTATGTGATTTAAACAAAATATCATCGAATTAGGCAATATTTTGCCGTTTTTCCATGTTTTTGTGAATTTTCAGTTTATTGTTATTAATTCATTAAATATACGATAAAAACGATGCAAACACATAATTGATAAGATAATAACCTTAAATACTTCATTTTCAATCATCTATTTGTTTCTCGTTAAAATACTGACTAAGATTTTGAAAAGGGGAGAAGTTCGGTTTTTATTGCATATATCGACGTTCCAGCCGGATTAGAGCGGTTTTACGTGTATATCTTCCATCGGTAATATAAACGGAAAATCAGGAACATTTTAGTTAATTCTTATGAAAACCCATTGGTTTTTATCATTTGTATTGGAAACAACATTGTCATATGTCTTTTCTTGGATCTAAATAATACGAAACCTCGCTCTATGATTTGAAGTTAAAATCCTCAAATATGGTAAAATTGTGACTTTTTTCACGTTTTTCATGTAGTTTGATATTACGTAAATATATTCATTTTTACCAATATTTCGATACTATTTCATGTAGTATCACGATATGTGAGTTGGCCTTCTCAATCTCAGAATTTCGCATAATATTGCATTTTAAGCAAGTTATTTTGCATTTTGTTTCGTACGAAAAATCATCGTATATAGCAATATTTTGACGTTTATTATCTCCTTTTCCTTTAAGTGATTTAAACAAAATAGCATCGAATTAGGCAATATTTTGCCGTTTTTCCATGTTTTTGTGAATTTTCAGTTTATTGTTATTAATTCATTAAATATACGATAAAAACGATGCAAACACATAATTG
This sequence comes from Procambarus clarkii, assembly GCF_040958095.1. NCBI lineage: Eukaryota > Metazoa > Arthropoda > Malacostraca > Decapoda > Cambaridae > Procambarus > Procambarus clarkii. The sequence goes on along the minus strand of NC_091206.1, from coordinate 4,715,375 downwards.
ATTAGATAATAACCTTAAATACTTCATTTTCAATCATCTATTTGTTTTTCGATAAAATACTGAGTAAGATATTGAAAAGGGGAGAAGTTCGGTTTTTATTGCATATATCGACGTTTCAGCCGGATTAGAGCGGTTTTACGTGTATATCTTCCATCGGTAATATAAACGGAAAATCAGGAACATTTTAGTTAATTCTTATGAAAACCCATTGGTTTTTATCATTTGTATTGGAAACAACATTGTCGTATGTCTTTTCTTGGATCTAAATAATACGAAACCTCGCTGGATGATTTGAAGTTAAAATCCTCAAATATGGTAAAATAGTGACTTTTTTCACGTTTTTCATGTAGTTTGATATTACGTAAATATATTCATTTTTACCAATATTTCGATACTATTTCATGTTTTATCACGATATGTCAGTTGGCCTTCAAATCTCAGAATTTCGCATAATATTGCATTTTAAGCAAGTTTTTTTGCATTTTGTTTCGTACGAAAAATCATCGAATTTAGCAATATTTTGACGTTTATTATCTCCTTTTCCTTTAAGTGATTTAAACAAAATATCATCGAATTAGGCAATATTTTGCCGTTTTTTCACGTTTTTGTGAATTTTCAGTTTATTGTTATTAATTCATTAAATATACGATAAAAATGATGCAAACACATAATTGATTAGATAATAACCTTAAATACTTCATTTTCAATCATCTATTTGTTTCTCGTTAAAATACTGAGTAAGATATTAAAAAGGGGAGAAGTTCGGTTTTTATTGCATATATCGACGTTTCAGCCGGATTAGAGCAGTTTTACGTGTACATCTTCCATCGGTAATATAAACGGAAAATCAGGAACATTTTAGTTAATTCTAATGAAAACACATTGGTTTTTATCATTTGTATTGGAAACAACATTGTCATATGTCTTTTCTTGGATCTAAATAATACGAAACCTCGCTCTATGATTTGAAGTTAAAATCCTCAAATATGGTAAAATTGTGACTTTTTCACGTTTTTCATGTAGTTTGATATTACGTAAATATATTCATTTTTACCAATATTTCGATACTATTTCATGTAGTATCACGATATATGAGTTGGCCTTCTCAATCTCAGAATTTCGCATAATATTGCATTTTAAGCAAGTTATTTTGCATTTTGTTTCGTACGAAAAATCATCGTATATAGCAATATTTTGACGTTTAATATCTCCTTTTCCTTTATGTGATTTAAACAAAATATCATCGAATTAGGCAATATTTTGCCGTTTTTCCATGTTTTTGTGAATTTTCAGTTTATTGTTATTAATTCATTAAATATACGATAAAAACGATGCAAACACATAATTGATTAGATAATAACCTTAAATACTTCATTTTCAATCATCTATTTGTTTTTCGATAAAATACTAAGATATTGAAAAGGGGAGAAGTTCGGTTTTTATTGCATATATCGACGTTTCAGCCGGATTAGAGCGGTTTTACGTGTATATCTTCCATCGGTAATATAAACGGAAAATCAGGAACATTTTAGTTAATTCTTATGAAAACCCATTGGTTTTTATCATTTGTATTGGAAACAACATTGTCATATGTCTTTTCTTGGATCTAAATAATACGAAACCTCGCTGTATGATTTGAAGTTAAAATCCTCAAATATGGTAAAATAGTGACTTTTTTCACGTTTTTCATGTAGTTTGATATTACGTAAATATATTCATTTTTACCAATATTTCGATACTATTTCATGTAGTATCACGATATGTGAGTTGGCCTTCAAATCTCAGAATTTCGCATAATATTGCATTTTAAGCAAGTTTTTTTGCATTTTGTTTCGTACGAAAAATCATCGTATATAGCAATATTTTGACGTTTATTATCTCCTTTTCCTTTAAGTGATTTAAACAAAATATCAACGAATTAGGCAATATTTTGCCGTTTTTTCACGTTTTTGTGAATTTTCAGTTTATTGTTATTAATTCATTAAATATACGATAAAAATGATGCAAACACATAATTGATTAGATAATAACCTTAAATACTTCATTTTCAATCATCTATTTGTTTCTCGTTAAAAAACTGAGTAAGATATTGAAAAGGGGAGAAGTTCGGTTTTTATTGCATATATCGACGTTTCAGCCGGATTAGAACGGTTTTACGTGTACATCTTCCATCAGAAATATAAACGGAAAATAAGGAACATTTTAGTTAATTCCATTTGTTTTTATCATTTGTATTGGAAACAACATTCTCATATGTCTTTTCTTGGATCTAAATAATACGAAACCTCCCTCTATGATTTGAAGTTAAAATCCTCAAATATGGTAAAATTGTGACTTTTTTCACGTTTTTCATGTAGTTTGATATTACGTAAATAAATTAATTTTTACCAATATTTCGATACTATTTCATGTAGTATCACGATATGTGAGTTGGCCTTCAAATCTCAGAATTTCGCATAATATTGCATTTTAAGCAAGTTTTTTTGCATTTTGTTTCGTACGAAAAATCATCGTATATAGCAATATTTTGACGTTTATTATCTCCTTTTCCTTTATGTGATTTAAACAAAATATCATCGAATTAGGCAATATTTTGCCGTTTTTCCACGTTTTTGTGAATTTTCAGTTTATTGTTATTAATTCATTAAATATACGATAAAAACGATGCAAACACATAATTGATTAGATAATAACCTTAAATACTTCATTTTCAATCATCTATTTGTTTCTCGTTAAAATACTGAGTAAGATATTGAAAAGGGGAGAAGTTCGGTTTTTATTGCATATATCGACGTTTCAGCCGGATTAGAGCGGTTTTACGTGTATATCTTCCATCGGTAATATAAACGGAAAATCAGGAACATTTTAGTTAATTCTTATGAAAACCCATTGGTTTTTATCATTTGTATTGGAAAAAACATTGTCATATGTCTTTTCTTGGATCTAAATAATACGAAACCTCGCTGTATGATTTGAAGTTAAAATCCTCAAATATGGTAAAATAGTGACTTTTTTCACGTTTTTCATGTAGTTTGATATTACGTAAATATATTCATTTTTACCAATATTTCGATACTATTTCATGTTTTATCACAATATGTCAGTTGGCCTTCAAATCTCAGAATTTCGCATAATATTGCATTTTAAGCAAGTTTTTTTGCATTTTTGTTTCGTACGAAAAATCATCGAATTTAGCAATATTTTGACGTTTATTATCTCCTTTTACTTTAAGTGATTTAAACAAAATATAATCGAATGAGGCAATATTTTGCCGTTTTTTCACGTTTTTGTGAATTTTCAATTTATTGTTATTAATTCATTAAATATACGATAAAAATGATGCAAACACATAATTGATTAGATAATAACCTTAAATACTTCATTTTCAATCATCTATTTGTTTCTCGTTAAAATACTGAGTAAGATATTGAAAAGGGGAGAAGTTCGGTTTTTATTGCATATATCGACGTTTCAGCCGGATTAGAGCAGTTTTACGTGTACATCTTCCATCGGTAATATAAACGGAAAATCAGGAACATTTTAGTTAATTCTAATGAAAACACATTGGTTTTTATCATTTGTATTGGAAACAACATTGTCATATGTCTTTTCTTGGATCTAAATAATACGAAACCTCGCTCTATGATTTGAAGTTAAAATCCTCAAATATGGTAAAATTGTGACTTTTTTCACGTTTTTCATGTAGTTTGATATTACGTAAATATATTCATTTTTACCAATATTTCGATACTATTTCATGTAGTATCACGATATGTGAGTTGGCCTTCTCAATCTCAGAATTTCGCATAATATTGCATTTTAAGCAAGTTATTTTGCATTTTGTTTCGTACGAAAAATCATCGTATATAGCAATATTTTGACGTTTATTATCTCCTTTTCCGGATTAGAACGGTTTTACGTGTACATCTTCCATCGGAAATATAATCGGAAAATAAGGAACATTTTAGTTAATTCCATTTGTTTTTATCATTTGTATTGGAAACAACATTCTCATATGTCTTTTATTGGATCTAAATATTACGAAACCTCGCTCTATGATTTGAAGTTAAAATCCTCAAATATGGTAAAATTGTGACTTTTTTCACGTTTTTCATGTAGTTTGATATTACGTAAATATATTCATTTTTACCAATATTTCGATACTATTTCATGTAGTATCACGATATGTGAGTTGGCCTTCTCAATCTCAGAATTTCGCATAATATTGCATTTTAAGCAAGTTATTTTGCATTTTGTTTCGTACGAAAAATCATCGTATATAGCAATATTTTGACGTTTATTATCTCCTTTTCCTTTATGTGATTTAAACAAAATATCATCGAATTAGGCAATATTTTGCCGTTTTTCCATGTTTTTGTGAATTTTCAGTTTATTGTTATTAATTCATTAAATATACGATAAAAACGATGCAAACACATAATTGATTAGATAATAACCTTAAATACTTCATTTTCAATCATCTATTTGTTTCTCGTTAAAATACTGACTAAGATTTTGAAAAGGGGAGAAGTTCGGTTTTTATTGCATATATCGACGTTCCAGCCGGATTAGAGCGGTTTTACGTGTATATCTTCCATCGGTAATATAAACGGAAAATCAGGAACATTTTAGTTAATTCTTATGAAAACCCATTGGTTTTTATAATTTGTATTGGAAACAACATTGTCATATGTCTTTTCTTGGATCTAAATAATACGAAACCTCGCTCTATGATTTGAAGTTAAAATCCTCAAATATGGTAAAATTGTGACTTTTTTCACGTTTTTCATGTAGTTTGATATTACGTAAATATATTCATTTTTACCAATATTTCGATACTATTTCATGTAGTATCACGATATGTGAGTTGGCCTTCTCAATCTCAGAATTTCGCATAATATTGCATTTTAAGCAAGTTATTTTGCATTTTGTTTCGTACGAAAAATCATCGTATATAGCAATATTTTGACGTTTATTATCTCCTTTTCCTTTATGTGATTTAAACAAAATATCATCGAATTAGGCAATATTTTGCCGTTTTTCCATGTTTTTGTGAATTTTCAGTTTATTGTTATTAATTCATTAAATATACGATAAAAACGATGCAAACACATAATTGATTAGATAATAACCTTAAATACTTCATTTTCAATCATCTATTTGCTTTTCGATAAAATACTGAGTAAGATATTGAAAAGGGGAGAAGTTCGGTTTTTATTGCATATATCGACGTTTCAGCCGGATTAGAGCGGTTTTACGTGTATATCTTCCATCGGTAATATAAACGGAAAATCAGGAACATTTTAGTTAATTCTTATGAAAACCCATTGGTTTTTATCATTTGTATTGGAAACAACATTGTCATATGTCTTTTCTTGGATCTAAATAATACGAAACCTCGCTGTATGATTTGAAGTTAAAATCCTCAAATATGGTAAAATAGTGACTTTTTTCACGTTTTTCATGTAGTTTGATATTACGTAAATATATTAATTTTTACCAATATTTCGATACTATTTCATGTAGTATCACGATATGTGAGTTGGCCTTCAAATCTCAGAATTTCGCATAATATTGCATTTTAAGCAAGTTTTTTTGCATTTTGTTTCGTACGAAAAATCATCGTATATAGCAATATTTTGACGTTTATTATCTCCTTTTCCTTTAAGTGATTTAAACAAAATATCATCGAATTAGGCAATATTTTGCCGTTTTTTCACGTTTTTGTGAATTTTCAGTTTATTGTTATTAATTCATTAAATATACGATAAAAATGATGCAAACACATAATTGATTAGATAATAACCTTAAATACTTCATTTTCAATCATCTATTTGTTTCTCGTTAAAAAACTGAGTAAGATATTGAAAAGGGGAGAAGTTCGGTTTTTATTGCATATATCGACGTTACAGCCGGATTAGAACGGTTTTACGTGTACATCTTCCATCGGAAATATAAACGGAAAATAAGGAACATTTTAGTTAATTCCATTTGTTTTTATCATTTGTATTGGAAACAACATTCTCATATGTCTTTTCTTGGATCTAAATAATACGAAACCTCGCTCTATGATTTGAAGTTAAAATCCTCAAATATGGTAAAATTGTGACTTTTTTCACGTTTTTCATGTAGTTTGATATTACGTAAATATATTCATTTTTACCAATATTTCGATACTATTTCATGTAGTATCACGATATGTGAGTTGGCCTTCTCAATCTCAGAATTTCGCATAATATTGCATTTTAAGCAAGTTATTTTGCATTTTGTTTCGTACGAAAAATCATCGTATATAGCAATATTTTGACGTTTATTATCTCCTTTTCCTTTATGTGATTTAAACAAAATATCATCGAATTAGGCAATATTTTGCCGTTTTTCCATGTTTTTGTGAATTTTCAGTTTATTGTTATTAATTCATTAAATATACGATAAAAACGATGCAAACACATAATTGATTAGATAATAACCTTAAATACTTCATTTTCAATCATCTATTTGTTTTTCGATAAAATACTGAGTAAGATATTGAAAAGGGGAGAAGTTCGGTTTTTATTGCATATATCGACGTTTCAGCCGGATTAGAGCGGTTTTACGTGTATATCTTCCATCGGTAATATAAACGGAAAATCAGGAACATTTTAGTTAATTCTTATGAAAACCCATTGGTTTTTATCATTTGTATTGGAAACAACATTGTCATATGTCTTTTCTTGGATCTAAATAATACGAAACCTCGCTGTATGATTTGAAGTTAAAATCCTCAAATATGGTAAAATAGTGACTTTTTTCACGTTTTTCATGTAGTTTGATATTACGTAAATATATTCATTTTTACCAATATTTCGATACTATTTCATGTAGTATCACGATATGTGAGTTGGCCTTCTCAATCTCAGAATTTCGCATAATATTGCATTTTAAGCAAGTTATTTTGCATTTTGTTTCGTACGAAAAATCATCGTATATAGCAATATTTTGACGTTTATTATCTCCTTTTCCTTTATGTGATTTAAACAAAATATCCTCGAATTAGGCAATATTTTGCCGTTTTTCCATGTTTTTGTGAATTTTCAGTTTATTGTTATTAATTCATTAAATATACGATAAAAACGATGCAAACACATAATTGATTAGATAATAACCTTAAATACTTCATTTTCAATCATCTATTTGCTTTTCGATAAAATACTGAGTAAGATATTGAAAAGGGGAGAAGTTCGGTTTTTATTGCATATATCGACGTTTCAGCCGGATTAGAGCGGTTTTACGTGTATATCTTCCATCGGTAATATAAACGGAAAATCAGGAACATTTTAGTTAATTCTTATGAAAACCCATTGGTTTTTATCATTTGTATTGGAAACAACATTGTCATATGTCTTTTCTTGGATCTAAATAATACGAAACCTCGCTGTATGATTTGAAGTTAAAATCCTCAAATATGGTAAAATAGTGACTTTTTTCACGTTTTTCATGTAGTTTGATATTACGTAAATATATTCATTTTTACCAATATTTCGATACTATTTCATGTAGTATCACGATATGTGAGTTGGCCTTCAAATCTCAGAATTTCGCATAATATTGCATTTTAAGCAAGTTTTTTTGCATTTTGTTTCGTACGAAAAATCATCGTATATAGCAATATTTTGACGTTTATTATCTCCTTTTCCTTTAAGTGATTTAAACAAAATATCATCGAATTAGGCAATATTTTGCCGTTTTTTCACGTTTTTGTGAATTTTCAGTTTATTGTTATTAATTCATTAAATATACGATAAAAATGATGCAAACACATAATTGATTAGATAATAACCTTAAATACTTCATTTTCAATCATCTATTTGTTTCTCGTTAAAAAACTGAGTAAGATATTGAAAAGGGGAGAAGTTCGGTTTTTATTGCATATATCGACGTTACAGCCGGATTAGAACGGTTTTACGTGTACATCTTCCATCGGAAATATAAACGGAAAATAAGGAACATTTTAGTTAATTCCATTTGTTTTTATCATTTGTATTGGAAACAACATTCTCATATGTCTTTTCTTGGATCTAAATAATACGAAACCTCGCTCTATGATTTGAAGTTAAAATCCTCAAATATGGTAAAATTGTGACTTTTTTCACGTTTTTCATGTAGTTTGATATTACGTAAATATATTCATTTTTACCAATATTTCGATACTATTTCATGTAGTATCACGATATGTGAGTTGGCCTTCTCAATCTCAGAATTTCGCATAATATTGCATTTTAAGCAAGTTATTTTGCATTTTGTTTCGTACGAAAAATCATCGTATATAGCAATATTTTGACGTTTATTATCTCCTTTTCCTTTATGTGATTTAAACAAAATATCATCGAATTAGGCAATATTTTGCCGTTTTTCCATGTTTTTGTGAATTTTCAGTTTATTGTTATTAATTCATTAAATATACGATAAAAACGATGCAAACACATAATTGATTAGATAATAACCTTAAATACTTCATTTTCAATCATCTATTTGTTTTTCGATAAAATACTGAGTAAGATATTGAAAAGGGGAGAAGTTCGGTTTTTATTGCATATATCGACGTTTCAGCCGGATTAGAGCGGTTTTACGTGTATATCTTCCATCGGTAATATAAACGGAAAATCAGGAACATTTTAGTTAATTCTTATGAAAACCCATTGGTTTTTATCATTTGTATTGGAAACAACATTGTCATATGTCTTTTCTTGGATCTAAATAATACGAAACCTCGCTGTATGATTTGAAGTTAAAATCCTCAAATATGGTAAAATAGTGACTTTTTTCACGTTTTTCATGTAGTTTGATATTACGTAAATATATTCATTTTTACCAATATTTCGATACTATTTCATGTAGTATCACGATATGTGAGTTGGCCTTCAAATCTCAGAATTTCGCATAATATTGCATTTTAAGCAAGTTTTTTTGCATTTTGTTTCGTACGAAAAATCATCGTATATAGCAATATTTTGACGTTTATTATCTCCTTTTCCTTTAAGTGATTTAAACAAAATATCACCGAATTAGGCAATATTTTGCCGTTTTTTCACGTTTTTGTGAATTTTCAGTTTATTGTTATTAATTCATTAAATATACGATAAAAATGATGCAAACACATAATTGATTAGATAATAACCTTAAATACTTAATTTTCAATCATCTATTTGTTTCTCGTTAAAAAACTGAGTAAGATATTGAAAAGGGGAGAAGTTCGGTTTTTATTGCATATATCGACGTTTCAGCCGGATTAGAACGGTTTTACGTGTACATCTTCCATCGGAAATATAAACGGAAAATAAGGAACATTTTAGTTAATTCCATTTGTTTTTATCATTTGTATTGGAAACAACATTCTCATATGTCTTTTCTTGGATCTAAATAATACGAAACCTCGCTCTATGATTTGAAGTTAAAATCCTCAAATATGGTAAAATTGTGACTTTTTTTCACGTTTTTCATGTAGTTTGATATTACGTAAATATATTCATTTTTACCAATATTTCGATACTATTTCATGTAGTATCACGATATGTGAGTTGGCCTTCTCAATCTCAGAATTTCGCATAATATTGCATTTTAAGCAAGTTATTTTGCATTTTGTTTCGTACGAAAAATCATCGTATATAGCAATATTTTGACGTTTATTATCTCCTTTTCCTTTATGTGATTTAAACCAAATATCATCGAATTAGGCAATATTTTGCCGTTTTTCCATGTTTTTGTGAATTTTCAGTTTATTGTTATTAATTCATTAAATATACGATAAAAACGATGCAAACACATAATTGATTAGATAATAACCTAAAATACTTCATTTTCAATCATCTATTTGTTTCTCGTTAAAATACTGACTAAGATTTTGAAAAGGGGAGAAGTTCGGTTTTTATTGCATATATCGACGTTTCAGCCGGATTAGAGCGGTTTTACGTGTATATCTTCCATCGGTAATATAAACGGAAAATCAGGAACATTTTAGTTAATTCTTATGAAAACCCATTGGTTTTTATCATTTGTATTGGAAACAACATTGTCATATGTCTTTTCTTGGATCTAAATAATACGAAACCTCGCTCTATGGTTTGAAGTTAAAATCCTCAAATATGGTAAAATTGTGACTTTTTTCACGTTTTTCATGTAGTTTGATATTACGTAAATATATTCATTTTTACCAATATTTCGATACTATTTCATGTAGTATCACGATATGTGAGTTGGCCTTCTCAATCTCAGAATTTCGCATAATATTGCATTTTAAGCAAGTTATTTTGCATTTTGTTTCGTACGAAAAATCATCGTATATAGCAATATTTTGACGTTTATTATCTCCTTTTCCTTTATGTGATTTAAACAAAATATCATCGAATTAGGCAATATTTTGCCGTTTTTCCATGTTTTTGTGAATTTTCAGTTTATTGTTATTAATTCATTAAATATACGATAAAAACGATGCAAACACATAATTGATTAGATAATAACCTTAAATACTTCATTTTCAATCATCTATTTGTTTTTCGATAAAATACTGAGTAAGATATTGAAAAGGGGAGAAGTTCGGTTTTTATTGCATATATCGACGTTTCAGCCGGATTAGAGCGGATTAGAGCTTCCATCGGTAATATAAACGGAAAATCAGGAACATTTTAGTTAATTCTTATGAAAACCCATTGGTTTTTATCATTTGTATTGGAAACAACATTGTCATATGTCTTTTCTTGGATCTAAATAATACGAAACCTCGCTGTATGATTTGAAGTTAAAATCCTCAAATATGGTAAAATAGTGACTTTTTTCACGTTTTTCATGTAGTTTGATATTACGTAAATATATTCATTTTTACCAATATTTCGATACTATTTCATGTAGTATCACGATATGTGAGTTGGCCTTCAAATCTCAGAATTTCGCATAATGTTGCATTTTAAGCAAGTTTTTTTGCATTTTGTTTCGTACGAAAAATCATCGTATATAGCAATATTTTGACGTTTATTATCTCCTTTTCCTTTAAGTGATTTAAACAAAATATCATCGAATTAGGCAATATTTTGCCGTTTTTTCACGTTTTTGTGAATTTTCAGTTTATTGTTATTAATTCATTAAATATACGATAAAAATGATGCAAACACATAATTGATTAGATAATAACCTTAAATACTTCATTTTCAATCATCTATTTGTTTCTCGTTAAAAAACTGAGTAAGATATTGAAAAGGGGAGAAGTTCGGTTTTTATTGCATATATCGACTTTTCAGCCGGATTAGAACGGTTTTACGTGTACATCTTCCATCGGAAATATAAACGGAAAATAAGGAACATTTTAGTTAATTCCATTTGTTTTTATCATTTGTATTGGAAACAACATTCTCATATGTCTTTTCTTGGATCTAAATAATACGAAACCTCGCTCTATGATTTGAAGTTAAAATCCTCAAATATGGTAAAATTGTGACTTTTTTCACGTTTTTCATGTAGTTTGATATTACGTAAATAAATTAATTTTTACCAATATTTCGATACTATTTCATGTAGTATCACGATATGTGAGTTGGCCTTCAAATCTCAGAATTTCGCATAATATTGCATTTTAAGCAAGTTTTTTTGCATTTTGTTTCGTACGAAAAATCATCGTATATAGCAATATTTTGACGTTTATTATCTCCTTTTCCTTTATGTGATTTAAACAAAATATCATCGAATTAGGCAATATTTTGCCGTTTTTCCACGTTTTTGTGAATTTTCAGTTTATTGTTATTAATTCATTAAATATACGATAAAAACGATGCAAACACATAATTGATTAGATAATAACCTTAAATACTTCATTTTCAATCATCTATTTGTTTCTCGTTAAAATACTGAGTAAGATATTGAAAAGGGGAGAAGTTCGGTTTTTATTGCATATATCGACGTTTCAGCCGGATTAGAGCGGTTTTACGTGTATATCTTCCATCGGTAATATAAACGGAAAATCAGGAACATTTTAGTTAATTCTTATGAAAACCCATTGGTTTTTATCATTTGTATTGGAAAAAACATTGTCATATGTCTTTTCTTGGATCTAAATAATACGAAACCTCGCTGTATGATTTGAAGTTAAAATCCTCAAATATGGTAAAATAGTGACTTTTTTCACGTTTTTCATGTAGTTTGATATTACGTAAATATATTCATTTTTACCAATATTTCGATACTATTTCATGTTTTATCACAATATGTCAGTTGGCCTTCAAATCTCTGTATTTCGCATAATATTGCATTTTAAGCAAGTTTTTTTGCATTTTTGTTTCGTACGAAAAATCATCGAATTTAGCAATATTTTGACGTTTATTATCTCCTTTTCCTTTAAGTGATTTAAACAAAATATAATCGAATAAGGCAATATTTTGCCGTTTTTTCACGTTTTTGTGAATTTTCAATTTATTGTTATTAATTCATTAAATATACGATAAAAATGATGCAAACACATAATTGATTAGATAATAACCTTAAATACTTCATTTTCAATCATCTATTTGTTTCTCGTTAAAATACTGAGTAAGATATTGAAAAGGGGAGAAGTTCGGTTTTTATTGCATATATCGACGTTTCAGCCGGATTAGAACGGTTTTACGTGTACATCTTCCATCTTTAATATAAACGGAAAATCAGGAACATTTTAGTTAATTCCATTTGTTTTTATCATTTGTATTCGAAACAACATTGTCATATGTCTTTTCTTGGATCTAAATAATACGAAACCTCGCTCTATGATTTGAAGTTAAAATCCTCAAATATGGTAAAATTGTGAGTTTTTTCACGTTATTCATGTAGTTTGATATTACGTAAATATATTCATTTTACCAATATTTCGATACTATTTCATGTAGTATCACGATATGTGAGTTGGCCTTCAAATCTCAGAATTTCGCATAATATTGCATTTTAAGCAAGTTTTTTTGCATTTTGTTTCGTACGAAAAATCATCGTATATAGCAATATTTTGACGTTTATTATCTCCTTTTCCTTTATGTGATTTAAACAAAATATCATCGAATTAGGCAATATTTTGCCGTTTTTCGACGTTTTTGTGAATTTTCAGTTTATTGTTATTAATTCATTAAATATACGATAAAAATGATGCAAACACATAATTGATTAGATAATAACCTTAAATACTTCATTTTCAATCATCTATTTGTTTCTCGTTAAAATACTGAGTAAGATATTGAAAAGGGGAGAAGTTCAGTTTTTATTGCATATATCGACGTTTCAGCCGGATTAGAGTGGTTTTACGTGTATATCTTCCATCGGTAATATAAACGGAAAATCAGGAACATTTTAGTTAATTCTTATGAAAACCCATTGGTTTTTATCATTTGTATTGGAAACAACATTGTCATATGTCTTTTCTTGGATCTAAATAATACGAAACCTCGCTCTATGATTTGAAGTTAAAATCCTCAAATATGGTAAAATAGTGACTTTTTTCACGTTTTTCATGTAGTTTGATATTACGTAAATATATTCATTTTTACCAATATTTCGATACTATTTCATGTTTTATCACGATATGTCAGTTGGCCTTCAAATCTCAGAATTTCGCATAATATTGCATTTTAAGCAAGTTTTTTTGCATTTTGTTTCGTACGAAAAATCATCGAATTTAGCAATGTTTTGACGTTTATTATCTCCTTTTCCTTTAAGTGATTTAAACAAAATATCATCGAATTAGGCAATATTTTGCCGTTTTTTCACGTTTTTGTGAATTTTCAGTTTATTGTTATTAATTCATTAAATATACGATAAAAATGATGCAAACACATAATTGATTAGATAATAACCTTAAATACTTCATTTTCAATCATCTATTTGTTTTTCGATAAAATACTGAGTAAGATATTGAAAAGGGGAGAAGTTCGGTTTTTATTGCATATATCGACGTTTCAGCCGGATTAGAGCGGTTTTACGTGTATATCTTCCATCGGTAATATAAACGGAAAATCAGGAACATTTTAGTTAATTCTTATGAAAACCCATTGGTTTTTATCATTTGTATTGGAAACAACATTGTCATATGTCTTTTCTTGGATCTAAATAATACGAAACCTCGCTGTATGATTTGAAGTTAAAATCCTCAAATATGGTAAAATAGTGACTTTTTTCACGTTTTTCATGTAGTTTGATATTACGTAAATATATTCATTTTTACCAATATTTCGATACTATTTCATGTAGTATCACGATATGTGAGTTGGCCTTCAAATCTCAGAATTTCGCATAATATTGCATTTTAAGCAAGTTTTTTTGCATTTTGTTTCGTACGAAAAATCATCGTATATAGCAATATTTTGACGTTTATTATCTCCTTTTCCTTTAAGTGATTTAAACAAAATATCATCGAATTAGGCAATATTTTGCCGTTTTTTCACGTTTTTGTGAATTTTCAGTTTATTGTTATTAATTCATTAAATATACGATAAAAATGATGCAAACACATAATTGATTAGATAATAACCTTAAATACTTCATTTTCAATCATCTATTTGTTTCTCGTAAAAAACTGAGTAAGATATTGAAAAGGGGAGAAGTTCGGTTTTTATTGCATATATCGACGTTTCAGCCGGATTAGAACGGTTTTACGTGTACATCTTCCATCGGAAATATGAACGGAAAATAAGGAACATTTTAGTTAATTCCATTTGTTTTTATCATTTGTATTGGAAACAACATTGTCACATGTCTTTTCTTGGATCTAAATAATACGAAACCTCGCTCTATGATTTGAAGTTAAAATCCTCAAATATGGTAAAATTGTGACTTTTTTTCACGTTTTTCATGTAGTTTGATATTACGTAAATATATTCATTTTTACCAATATTTCGATACTATTTCATGTAGTATCACGATATGTGAGTTGGCCTTCTCAATCTCAGAATTTCGCATAATATTGCATTTTAAGCAAGTTATTTTGCATTTTGTTTCGTACGAAAAATCATCGTATATAGCAATATTTTGACGTTTATTATCTCCTTTTCCTTTATGTGATTTAAACCAAATATCATCGAATTAGGCAATATTTTGCCGTTTTTCCATGTTTTTGTGAATTTTCAGTTTATTGTTATTAATTCATTAAATATACGATAAAAACGATGCAAACACATAATTGATTAGATAATAACCTAAAATACTTCATTTTCAATCATCTATTTGTTTCTCGTTAAAATACTGACTAAGATTTTGAAAAGGGGAGAAGTTCGGTTTTTATTGCATATATCGACGTTTCAGCCGGATTAGAGCGGTTTTACGTGTATATCTTCCATCGGTAATATAAACGGAAAATCAGGAACATTTTAGTTAATTCTTATGAAAACCCATTGGTTTTTATCATTTGTATTGGAAACAACATTGTCATATGTCTTTTCTTGGATCTAAATAATACGAAACCTCGCTCTATGGTTTGAAGTTAAAATCCTCAAATATGGTAAAATTGTGACTTTTTTCACGTTTTTCATGTAGTTTGATATTACGTAAATATATTCATTTTTACCAATATTTCGATACTATTTCATGTAGTATCACGATATGTGAGTTGGCCTTCTCAATCTCAGAATTTCGCATAATATTGCATTTTAAGCAAGTTATTTTGCATTTTGTTTCGTACGAAAAATCATCGTATATAGCAATATTTTGACGTTTATTATCTCCTTTTCCTTTATGTGATTTAAACAAAATATCATCGAATTAGGCAATATTTTGCCGTTTTTCCATGTTTTTGTGAATTTTCAGTTTATTGTTATTAATTCATTAAATATACGATAAAAACGATGCAAACACATAATTGATTAGATAATAACCTTAAATACTTCATTTTCAATCATCTATTTGTTTTTCGATAAAATACTGAGTAAGATATTGAAAAGGGGAGAAGTTCGGTTTTTATTGCATATATCGACGTTTCAGCCGGATTAGAGCGGATTAGAGCTTCCATCGGTAATATAAACGGAAAATCAGGAACATTTTAGTTAATTCTTATGAAAACCCATTGGTTTTTATCATTTGTATTGGAAACAACATTGTCATATGTCTTTTCTTGGATCTAAATAATACGAAACCTCGCTGTATGATTTGAAGTTAAAATCCTCAAATATGGTAAAATAGTGACTTTTTTCACGTTTTTCATGTAGTTTGATATTACGTAAATATATTCATTTTTACCAATATTTCGATACTATTTCATGTAGTATCACGATATGTGAGTTGGCCTTCAAATCTCAGAATTTCGCATAATGTTGCATTTTAAGCAAGTTTTTTTGCATTTTGTTTCGTACGAAAAATCATCGTATATAGCAATATTTTGACGTTTATTATCTCCTTTTCCTTTAAGTGATTTAAACAAAATATCATCGAATTAGGCAATATTTTGCCGTTTTTTCACGTTTTTGTGAATTTTCAGTTTATTGTTATTAATTCATTAAATATACGATAAAAATGATGCAAACACATAATTGATTAGATAATAACCTTAAATACTTCATTTTCAATCATCTATTTGTTTCTCGTTAAAAAACTGAGTAAGATATTGAAAAGGGGAGAAGTTCGGTTTTTATTGCATATATCGACTTTTCAGCCGGATTAGAACGGTTTTACGTGTACATCTTCCATCGGAAATATAAACGGAAAATAAGGAACATTTTAGTTAATTCCATTTGTTTTTATCATTTGTATTGGAAACAACATTCTCATATGTCTTTTCTTGGATCTAAATAATACGAAACCTCGCTCTATGATTTGAAGTTAAAATCCTCAAATATGGTAAAATTGTGACTTTTTTCACGTTTTTCATGTAGTTTGATATTACGTAAATAAATTAATTTTTACCAATATTTCGATACTATTTCATGTAGTATCACGATATGTGAGTTGGCCTTCAAATCTCAGAATTTCGCATAATATTGCATTTTAAGCAAGTTTTTTTGCATTTTGTTTCGTACGAAAAATCATCGTATATAGCAATATTTTGACGTTTATTATCTCCTTTTCCTTTATGTGATTTAAACAAAATATCATCGAATTAGGCAATATTTTGCCGTTTTTCCACGTTTTTGTGAATTTTCAGTTTATTGTTATTAATTCATTAAATATACGATAAAAACGATGCAAACACATAATTGATTAGATAATAACCTTAAATACTTCATTTTCAATCATCTATTTGTTTCTCGTTAAAATACTGAGTAAGATATTGAAAAGGGGAGAAGTTCGGTTTTTATTGCATATATCGACGTTTCAGCCGGATTAGAGCGGTTTTACGTGTATATCTTCCATCGGTAATATAAACGGAAAATCAGGAACATTTTAGTTAATTCTTATGAAAACCCATTGGTTTTTATCATTTGTATTGGAAAAAACATTGTCATATGTCTTTTCTTGGATCTAAATAATACGAAACCTCGCTGTATGATTTGAAGTTAAAATCCTCAAATATGGTAAAATAGTGACTTTTTTCACGTTTTTCATGTAGTTTGATATTACGTAAATATATTCATTTTTACCAATATTTCGATACTATTTCATGTTTTATCACAATATGTCAGTTGGCCTTCAAATCTCTGTATTTCGCATAATATTGCATTTTAAGCAAGTTTTTTTGCATTTTTGTTTCGTACGAAAAATCATCGAATTTAGCAATATTTTGACGTTTATTATCTCCTTTTCCTTTAAGTGATTTAAACAAAATATAATCGAATAAGGCAATATTTTGCCGTTTTTTCACGTTTTTGTGAATTTTCAATTTATTGTTATTAATTCATTAAATATACGATAAAAATGATGCAAACACATAATTGATTAGATAATAACCTTAAATACTTCATTTTCAATCATCTATTTGTTTCTCGTTAAAATACTGAGTAAGATATTGAAAAGGGGAGAAGTTCGGTTTTTATTGCATATATCGACGTTTCAGCCGGATTAGAACGGTTTTACGTGTACATCTTCCATCTTTAATATAAACGGAAAATCAGGAACATTTTAGTTAATTCCATTTGTTTTTATCATTTGTATTCGAAACAACATTGTCATATGTCTTTTCTTGGATCTAAATAATACGAAACCTCGCTCTATGATTTGAAGTTAAAATCCTCAAATATGGTAAAATTGTGAGTTTTTTCACGTTATTCATGTAGTTTGATATTACGTAAATATATTCATTTTACCAATATTTCGATACTATTTCATGTAGTATCACGATATGTGAGTTGGCCTTCAAATCTCAGAATTTCGCATAATATTGCATTTTAAGCAAGTTTTTTTGCATTTTGTTTCGTACGAAAAATCATCGTATATAGCAATATTTTGACGTTTATTATCTCCTTTTCCTTTATGTGATTTAAACAAAATATCATCGAATTAGGCAATATTTTGCCGTTTTTCGACGTTTTTGTGAATTTTCAGTTTATTGTTATTAATTCATTAAATATACGATAAAAATGATGCAAACACATAATTGATTAGATAATAACCTTAAATACTTCATTTTCAATCATCTATTTGTTTCTCGTTAAAATACTGAGTAAGATATTGAAAAGGGGAGAAGTTCAGTTTTTATTGCATATATCGACGTTTCAGCCGGATTAGAGTGGTTTTACGTGTATATCTTCCATCGGTAATATAAACGGAAAATCAGGAACATTTTAGTTAATTCTTATGAAAACCCATTGGTTTTTATCATTTGTATTGGAAACAACATTGTCATATGTCTTTTCTTGGATCTAAATAATACGAAACCTCGCTCTATGATTTGAAGTTAAAATCCTCAAATATGGTAAAATAGTGACTTTTTTCACGTTTTTCATGTAGTTTGATATTACGTAAATATATTCATTTTTACCAATATTTCGATACTATTTCATGTTTTATCACGATATGTCAGTTGGCCTTCAAATCTCAGAATTTCGCATAATATTGCATTTTAAGCAAGTTTTTTTGCATTTTGTTTCGTACGAAAAATCATCGAATTTAGCAATGTTTTGACGTTTATTATCTCCTTTTCCTTTAAGTGATTTAAACAAAATATCATCGAATTAGGCAATATTTTGCCGTTTTTTCACGTTTTTGTGAATTTTCAGTTTATTGTTATTAATTCATTAAATATACGATAAAAATGATGCAAACACATAATTGATTAGATAATAACCTTAAATACTTCATTTTCAATCATCTATTTGTTTTTCGATAAAATACTGAGTAAGATATTGAAAAGGGGAGAAGTTCGGTTTTTATTGCATATATCGACGTTTCAGCCGGATTAGAGCGGTTTTACGTGTATATCTTCCATCGGTAATATAAACGGAAAATCAGGAACATTTTAGTTAATTCTTATGAAAACCCATTGGTTTTTATCATTTGTATTGGAAACAACATTGTCATATGTCTTTTCTTGGATCTAAATAATACGAAACCTCGCTGTATGATTTGAAGTTAAAATCCTCAAATATGGTAAAATAGTGACTTTTTTCACGTTTTTCATGTAGTTTGATATTACGTAAATATATTCATTTTTACCAATATTTCGATACTATTTCATGTAGTATCACGATATGTGAGTTGGCCTTCAAATCTCAGAATTTCGCATAATATTGCATTTTAAGCAAGTTTTTTTGCATTTTGTTTCGTACGAAAAATCATCGTATATAGCAATATTTTGACGTTTATTATCTCCTTTTCCTTTAAGTGATTTAAACAAAATATCATCGAATTAGGCAATATTTTGCCGTTTTTTCACGTTTTTGTGAATTTTCAGTTTATTGTTATTAATTCATTAAATATACGATAAAAATGATGCAAACACATAATTGATTAGATAATAACCTTAAATACTTCATTTTCAATCATCTATTTGTTTCTCGTAAAAAACTGAGTAAGATATTGAAAAGGGGAGAAGTTCGGTTTTTATTGCATATATCGACGTTTCAGCCGGATTAGAACGGTTTTACGTGTACATCTTCCATCGGAAATATGAACGGAAAATAAGGAACATTTTAGTTAATTCCATTTGTTTTTATCATTTGTATTGGAAACAACATTGTCATATGTCTTTTCTTGGATCTAAATAATACGAAACCTCGCTCTATGATTTGAAGTTAAAATCCTCAAATATGGTAAAATTGTGACTTTTTTCACGTTTTTCATGTAGTTTGATATTACGTAAATAAATTAATTTTTACCAATATTTCGATACTATTTCATGTAGTATCACGATATGTGAGTTGGCCTTCTCAATCTCAGAATTTCGCATAATATTGCATTTTAAGCAAGTTATTTTGCATTTTGTTTCCTACGAAAAATCATCGTATATAGCAATATTTTGACGTTTATTATCTCCTTTTCCTTTATGTGATTTAAACAAAATATCATCGAATTAGGCAATATTTTGCCGTTTTTCCATGTTTTTGTGAATTTTCAGTTTATTGTTATTAATTCATTAAATATACGATAAAAACGATGCAAACACATAATTGATTAGATAATAACCTTAAATACTTCATTTTCAATCATCTATTTGTTTTTCGATAAAATACTGAGTAAGATATTGAAAAGGGGAGAAGTTCGGTTTTTATTGCATATATCGACGTTTCAGCCGGATTAGAGCGGTTTTACGTGTATATCTTCCATCGGTAATATAAACGGAAAATCAGGAACATTTTAGTTAATTCTTATGAAAACCCATTGGTTTTTATCATTTGTATTGGAAACAACATTGTCATATGTCTTTTCTTGGATCTAAATAATACGAAACCTCGCTGTATGATTTGAAGTTAAAATCCTCAAATATGGTAAAATAGTGACTTTTTTCACGTTTTTCATGTAGTTTGATATTACGTAAATATATTCATTTTTACCAATATTTCGATACTATTTCATGTAGTATCACGATATGTGAGTTGGCCTTCAAATCTCAGAATTTCGCATAACATTGCATTTTAAGCAAGTTTTTTTGCATTTTGTTTCGTACGAAAAATCATCGTATATAGCAATATTTTGACGTTTATTATCTCCTTTTCCTTTAAGTGATTTAAACAAAATATCATCGAATTAGGCAATATTTTGCCGTTTTTTCACGTTTTTGTGAATTTTCAGTTTATTGTTATTAATTCATTAAATATACGATAAAAATGATGCAAACACATAATTGATTAGATAATAACCTTAAATACTTCATTTTCAATCATCTATTTGTTTCTCGTAAAAAACTGAGTAAGATATTGAAAAGGGGAGAAGTTCGGTTTTTATTGCATATATCGACGTTTCAGCCGGATTAGAACGGTTTTACGTGTACATCTTCCATCGGAAATATAAACGGAAAATAAGGAACATTTTAGTTAATTCCATTTGTTTTTATCATTTGTATTGGAAACAACATTGTCATATGTCTTTTCTTGGATCTAAATAATACGAAACCTCGCTCTATGATTTGAAGTTAAAATCCTCAAATATGGTAAAATTGTGACTTTTTTCACGTTTTTCATGTAGTTTGATATTACGTAAATAAATTAATTTTTACCAATATTTCGATACTATTTCATGTAGTATCACGATATGTGAGTTGGCCTTCAAATCTCAGAATTTCGCATAATATTGCATTTTAAGCAAGTTTTTTTGCATTTTGTTTCGTACGAAAAATCATCGTATATAGCAATATTTTGACGTTTATTATCTCCTTTTCCTTTATGTGATTTAAACAAAATATCATCGAATTAGGCAATATTTTGCCGTTTTTCCACGTTTTTGTGAATTTTCAGTTTATTGTTATTAATTCATTAAATATACGATAAAAACGATGCAAACACATAATTGATTAGATAATAACCTTAAATACTTCATTTTCAATCATCTATTTGTTTCTCGTTAAAATACTGAGTAAGATATTGAAAAGGGGAGAAGTTCGGTTTTTATTGCATATATCGACGTTTCAGCCGGATTAGAGCGGTTTTACGTGTATATCTTCCATCGGTAATATAAACGGAAAATCAGGAACATTTTAGTTAATTCTTATGAAAACCCATTGGTTTTTATCATTTGTATTGGAAACAACATTGTCATATGTCTTTTCTTGGATCTAAATAATACGAAACCTCGCTGTATGATTTGAAGTTAAAATCCTCAAATATGGTAAAATAGTGACTTTTTTCACGTTTTTCATGTAGTTTGATATTACGTAAATATATTCATTTTTACCAATATTTCGATACTATTTCATGTAGTATCACGATATGTGAGTTGGCCTTCAAATCTCAGAATTTCGCATAATATTGCATTTTAAGCAAGTTTTTTTGCATTTTGTTTCGTACGAAAAATCATCGTATATAGCAATATTTTGACGTTTATTATCTCCTTTTCCTTTAAGTGATTTAAACAAAATATCATCGAATTAGGCAATATTTTGCCGTTTTTTCACGTTTTTGTGAATTTTCAGTTTATTGTTATTAATTCATTAAATATACGATAAAAATGATGCAAACACATAATTGATTAGATAATAACCTTAAATACTTCATTTTCAATCATCTATTTGTTTCTCGTAAAAAACTGAGTAAGATATTGAAAAGGGGAGAAGTTCGGTTTTTATTGCATATATCGACGTTTCAGCCGGATTAGAACGGTTTTACGTGTACATCTTCCATCGGAAATATAAACGGAAAATAAGGAACATTTTAGTTAATTCCATTTGTTTTTATCATTTGTATTGGAAACAACATTGTCATATGTCTTTTCTTGGATCTAAATAATACGAAACCTCGCTCTATGATTTGAAGTTAAAATCCTCAAATATGGTAAAATTGTGACTTTTTTCACGTTTTTCATGTAGTTTGATATTACGTAAATAAATTAATTTTTACCAATATTTCGATACTATTTCATGTAGTATCACGATATGTGAGTTGGCCTTCTCAATCTCAGAATTTCGGATAATATTGCATTTTAAGCAAGTTATTTTGCATTTTGTTTCCTACGAAAAATCATCGTATATAGCAATATTTTGACGTTTATTATCTCCTTTTCCTTTATGTGATTTAAACAAAATATCATCGAATTAGGCAATATTTTGCCGTTTTTCCATGTTTTTGTGAATTTTCAGTTTATTGTTATTAATTCATTAAATATACGATAAAAACGATGCAAACACATAATTGATTAGATAATAACCTTAAATACTTCATTTTCAATCATCTATTTGTTTTTCGATAAAATACTGAGTAAGATATTGAAAAGGGGAGAAGTTCGGTTTTTATTGCATATATCGACGTTTCAGCCGGATTAGAGCGGTTTTACGTGTATATCTTCCATCGGTAATATAAACGGAAAATCAGGAACATTTTAGTTAATTCTTATGAAAACCCATTGGTTTTTATCATTTGTATTGGAAACAACATTGTCATATGTCTTTTCTTGGATCTAAATAATACGAAACCTCGCTGTATGATTTGAAGTTAAAATCCTCAAATATGGTAAAATAGTGACTTTTTTCACGTTTTTCATGTAGTTTGATATTACGTAAATATATTCATTTTTACCAATATTTCGATACTATTTCATGTAGTATCACGATATGTGAGTTGGCCTTCAAATCTCAGAATTTCGCATAACATTGCATTTTAAGCAAGTTTTTTTGCATTTTGTTTCGTACGAAAAATCATCGTATATAGCAATATTTTGACGTTTATTATCTCCTTTTCCTTTAAGTGATTTAAACAAAATATCATCGAATTAGGCAATATTTTGCCGTTTTTTCACGTTTTTGTGAATTTTCAGTTTATTGTTATTAATTCATTAAATATACGATAAAAATGATGCAAACACATAATTGATTAGATAATAACCTTAAATACTTCATTTTCAATCATCTATTTGTTTCTCGTAAAAAACTGAGTAAGATATTGAAAAGGGGAGAAGTTCGGTTTTTATTGCATATATCGACGTTTCAGCCGGATTAGAACGGTTTTACGTGTACATCTTCCATCGGAAATATAAACGGAAAATAAGGAACATTTTAGTTAATTCCATTTGTTTTTATCATTTGTATTGGAAACAACATTGTCATATGTCTTTTCTTGGATCTAAATAATACGAAACCTCGCTCTATGATTTGAAGTTAAAATCCTCAAATATGGTAAAATTGTGACTTTTTTCACGTTTTTCATGTAGTTTGATATTACGTAAATAAATTAATTTTTACCAATATTTCGATACTATTTCATGTAGTATCACGATATGTGAGTTGGCCTTCAAATCTCAGAATTTCGCATAATATTGCATTTTAAGCAAGTTTTTTTGCATTTTGTTTCGTACGAAAAATCATCGTATATAGCAATATTTTGACGTTTATTATCTCCTTTTCCTTTATGTGATTTAAACAAAATATCATCGAATTAGGCAATATTTTGCCGTTTTTCCACGTTTTTGTGAATTTTCAGTTTATTGTTATTAATTCATTAAATATACGATAAAAACGATGCAAACACATAATTGATTAGATAATAACCTTAAATACTTCATTTTCAATCATCTATTTGTTTCTCGTTAAAATACTGAGTAAGATATTGAAAAGGGGAGAAGTTCGGTTTTTATTGCATATATCGACGTTTCAGCCGGATTAGAGCGGTTTTACGTGTATATCTTCCATCGGTAATATAAACGGAAAATCAGGAACATTTTAGTTAATTCTTATGAAAACCCATTGGTTTTTATCATTTGTATTGGAAACAACATTGTCATATGTCTTTTCTTGGATCTAAATAATACGAAACCTCGCTGTATGATTTGAAGTTAAAATCCTCAAATATGGTAAAATAGTGACTTTTTTCACGTTTTTCATGTAGTTTGATATTACGTAAATATATTCATTTTTACCAATATTTCGATACTATTTCATGTAGTATCACGATATGTGAGTTGGCCTTCAAATCTCAGAATTTCGCATAATATTGCATTTTAAGCAAGTTTTTTTGCATTTTGTTTCGTACGAAAAATCATCGTATATAGCAATATTTTGACGTTTATTATCTCCTTTTCCTTTAAGTGATTTAAACAAAATATCATCGAATTAGGCAATATTTTGCCGTTTTTTCACGTTTTTGTGAATTTTCAGTTTATTGTTATTAATTCATTAAATATACGATAAAAATGATGCAAACACATAATTGATTAGATAATAACCTTAAATACTTCATTTTCAATCATCTATTTGTTTCTCGTAAAAAACTGAGTAAGATATTGAAAAGGGGAGAAGTTCGGTTTTTATTGCATATATCGACGTTTCAGCCGGATTAGAACGGTTTTACGTGTACATCTTCCATCGGAAATATAAACGGAAAATAAGGAACATTTTAGTTAATTCCATTTGTTTTTATCATTTGTATTGGAAACAACATTGTCATATGTCTTTTCTTGGATCTAAATAATACGAAACCTCGCTCTATGATTTGAAGTTAAAATCCTCAAATATGGTAAAATTGTGACTTTTTTCACGTTTTTCATGTAGTTTGATATTACGTAAATAAATTAATTTTTACCAATATTTCGATACTATTTCATGTAGTATCACGATATGTGAGTTGGCCTTCTCAATCTCAGAATTTCGCATAATATTGCATTTTAAGCAAGTTATTTTGCATTTTGTTTCCTACGAAAAATCATCGTATATAGCAATATTTTGACGTTTATTATCTCCTTTTCCTTTATGTGATTTAAACAAAATATCATCGAATTAGGCAATATTTTGCCGTTTTTCCATGTTTTTGTGAATTTTCAGTTTATTGTTATTAATTCATTAAATATACGATAAAAACGATGCAAACACATAATTGATTAGATAATAACCTTAAATACTTCATTTTCAATCATCTATTTGTTTTTCGATAAAATACTGAGTAAGATATTGAAAAGGGGAGAAGTTCGGTTTTTATTGCATATATCGACGTTTCAGCCGGATTAGAGCGGTTTTACGTGTATATCTTCCATCGGTAATATAAACGGAAAATCAGGAACATTTTAGTTAATTCTTATGAAAACCCATTGGTTTTTATCATTTGTATTGGAAACAACATTGTCATATGTCTTTTCTTGGATCTAAATAATACGAAACCTCGCTGTATGATTTGAAGTTAAAATCCTCAAATATGGTAAAATAGTGACTTTTTCACGTTTTTCATGTAGTTTGATATTACGTAAATATATTCATTTTTACCAATATTTCGATACTATTTCATGTAGTATCACGATATGTGAGTTGGCCTTCAAATCTCAGAATTTCGCATAACATTGCATTTTAAGCAAGTTTTTTTGCATTTTGTTTCGTACGAAAAATCATCGTATATAGCAATATTTTGACGTTTATTATCTCCTTTTCCTTTAAGTGATTTAAACAAAATATCATCGAATTAGGCAATATTTTGCCGTTTTTTCACGTTTTTGTGAATTTTCAGTTTATTGTTATTAATTCATTAAATATACGATAAAAATGATGCAAACACATAATTGATTAGATAATAACCTTAAATACTTCATTTTCAATCATCTATTTGTTTCTCGTAAAAAACTGAGTAAGATATTGAAAAGGGGAGAAGTTCGGTTTTTATTGCATATATCGACGTTTCAGCCGGATTAGAACGGTTTTACGTGTACATCTTCCATCGGAAATATAAACGGAAAATAAGGAACATTTTAGTTAATTCCATTTGTTTTTATCATTTGTATTGGAAACAACATTGTCATATGTCTTTTCTTGGATCTAAATAATACGAAACCTCGCTCTATGATTTGAAGTTAAAATCCTCAAATATGGTAAAATTGTGACTTTTTTCACGTTTTTCATGTAGTTTGATATTACGTAAATAAATTAATTTTTACCAATATTTCGATACTATTTCATGTAGTATCACGATATGTGAGTTGGCCTTCAAATCTCAGAATTTCGCATAATATTGCATTTTAAGCAAGTTTTTTTGCATTTTGTTTCGTACGAAAAATCATCGTATATAGCAATATTTTGACGTTTATTATCTCCTTTTCCTTTATGTGATTTAAACAAAATATCATCGAATTAGGCAATATTTTGCCGTTTTTCCACGTTTTTGTGAATTTTCAGTTTATTGTTAATAATTCATTAAATATACGATAAAAACGATGCAAACACATAATTGATTAGATAATAACCTTAAATACTTCATTTTCAATCATCTATTTGTTTCTCGTTAAAATACTGAGTAAGATATTGAAAAGGGGAGAAGTTCGGTTTTTATTGCATATATCGACGTTTCAGCCGGATTAGAGCGGTTTTACGTGTATATCTTCCATCGGTAATATAAACGGAAAATCAGGAACATTTTAGTTAATTCTTATGAAAACCCATTGGTTTTTATCATTTGTATTGGAAAAAACATTGTCATATGTCTTTTCTTGGATCTAAATAATACGAAACCTCGCTGTATGATTTGAAGTTAAAATCCTCAAATATGGTAAAATAGTGACTTTTTTCACGTTTTTCATGTAGTTTGATATTACGTAAATATATTCATTTTTACCAATATTTCGATACTATTTCATGTTTTATCACAATATGTCAGTTGGCCTTCAAATCTCAGAATTTCGCATAATATTGCATTTTAAGCAAGTTTTTTTGCATTTTTGTTTCGTACGAAAAATCATCGAATTTAGCAATATTTTGACGTTTATTATCTCCTTTTACTTTAAGTGATTTAAACAAAATATAATCGAATGAGGCAATATTTTGCCGTTTTTTCACGTTTTTGTGAATTTTCAATTTATTGTTATTAATTCATTAAATATACGATAAAAATGATGCAAACACATAATTGATTAGATAATAACCTTAAATACTTCATTTTCAATCATCTATTTGTTTCTCGTTAAAATACTGAGTAAGATATTGAAAAGGGGAGAAGTTCGGTTTTTATTGCATATATCGACGTTTCAGCCGGATTAGAGCAGTTTTACGTGTACATCTTCCATCGGTAATATAAACGGAAAATCAGGAACATTCTAGTTAATTCTAATGAAAACACATTGGTTTTTATCATTTGTATTGGAAACAACATTGTCATATGTCTTTTCTTGGATCTAAATAATACGAAACCTCGCTCTATGATTTGAAGTTAAAATCCTCAAATATGGTAAAATTGTGACTTTTTTCACGTTTTTCATGTAGTTTGATATTACGTAAATATATTCATTTTTACCAATATTTCGATACTATTTCATGTAGTATCACGATATGTGAGTTGGCCTTCTCAATCTCAGAATTTCGCATAATATTGCATTTTAAGCAAGTTATTTTGCATTTTGTTTCGTACGAAAAATCATCGTATATAGCAATATTTTGACGTTTATTATCTCCTTTTCCTTTATGTGATTTAAACAAAATATCATCGAATTAGGCAATATTTTGCCGTTTTTCCATGTTTTTGTGAATTTTCAGTTTATTGTTATTAATTCATTAAATATACGATAAAAACGATGCAAACACATAATTGATTAGATAATAACCTTAAATACTTCATTTTCAATCATCTATTTGTTTTTCGATAAAATACTGAGTAAGATATTGAAAAGGGGAGAAGTTCGGTTTTTATTGCATATATCGACGTTTCAGCCGGATTAGAGCGGTTTTACGTGTATATCTTCCATCGGTAATATAAACGGAAAATCAGGAACATTTTAGTTAATTCTTATGAAAACCCATTGGTTTTTATCATTTGTATTGGAAACAACATTGTCATATGTCTTTTCTTGGATCTAAATAATACGAAACCTCGCTGTATGATTTGAAGTTAAAATCCTCAAATATGGTAAAATAGTGACTTTTTCACGTTTTTCATGTAGTTTGATATTACGTAAATATATTCATTTTTACCAATATTTCGATACTATTTCATGTACTATCACGATATGTGAGTTGGCCTTCAAATCTCAGAATTTCGCATAATATTGCATTTTAAGCAAGTTTTTTTGCATTTTGTTTCGTACGAAAAATCATCGTATATAGCAATATTTTGACGTTTATTATCTCCTTTTCCTTTAAGTGATTTAAACAAAATATCATCGAATTAGGCAATATTTTGCCGTTTTTTCACGTTTTTGTGAATTTTCATTTTATTGTTATTAATTCATTAAATATACGATAAAAATGATGCAAACACATAATTGATTAGATAATAACATTAAATACTTCATTTTCAATCATCTATTTGTTTCTCGTTAAAATACTGAGTAAGATATTGAAAAGGGGAGAAGTTCGGTTTTTATTGCATATATCGACGTTTCAGCCGGATTAGAACGGTTTTACGTGTACATCTTCCATCGGTAATATAAACGGAAAATCAGGAACATTTTAGTTCATTCCATTTGTTTTTATCATTTGTATTGGAAACAACATTGTCATATGTCTTTTCTTGGATCTAAATAATACGAAACCTCGCTCAATGATTTGAAGTTAAAATCCTCAAATATGGTAAAATTGTGACTTTTTTCACGTTTTTCATGTAGTTTGATATTACGTAAATATATTCATTTTTACCAATATTTCGATACTATTTCATGTAGTATCACGATATGTGAGTTGGCCTTCAAATCTCAGAATTTCCCATAATATTGCATTTTAAGCAAGTTTTTTTGCATTTTGTTTCGTACGAAAAATCATCGTATATAGCAATATTTTGACGTTTATTATCTCCTTTTCCTTTATGTGATTTAAACAAAATATCATCGAATTAGGCAATATTTTGCCGTTTTTCCACGTTTTTGTGAATTTTCAGTTTATTGTTATTAATTCATTAAATATACGATAAAAATGATGCAAACACATAATTGATTAGATAATAACCTTAAATACTTCATTTTCAATCATCTATTTGTTTCTCGTTAAAATACTGACTAAGATATTGAAAAGGGGAGAAGTTCGGTTTTTATTGCATATATCGACGTTTCAGCCGGATTAGAGCGGTTTTACGTGTATATCTTCCATCGGTAATATAAACGGAAAATCAGGAACATTTTAGTTAATTCTTATGAAAACCCATTGGTTTTTATCATTTGTATTGGAAACAACATTGTCATATGTCTTTTCTTGGATCTAAATAATACGAAACCTCGCTGTATGATTTGAAGTTAAAATCTACAAATATGGTAAAATAGTGACTTTTTTCACGTTTTTCATGTAGTTTGATATTACGTAAATATATTCATTTTTACCAATATTTCGATACTATTTCATGTTTTATCACGATATGTCAGTTGGCCTTCAAATCTCAGAATTTCTCATAATATTGCATTTTAAGCAAGTTTTTTTGCATTTTGTTTCGTACGAAAAATCATCGAATTTAGCAATATTTTGACGTTTATTATCTCCTTTTCCTTTAAGTGATTTAAACAAAATATCATCGAATTAGGCAATATTTTGCCGTTTTTTCACGTTTTTGTGAATTTTCAGTTTATTGTTATTAATTCATTAAATATACGATAAAAATGATGCAAACACATAATTGATTAGATAATAACCTTAAATACTTCATTTTCAATCATCTATTTGTTTCTCGTTAAAATACTGAGTAAGATATTGAAAAGGGGAGAAGTTCGGGTTTTATTGCATATATCGACGTTTTAGCCGGATTAGAGCAGTTTTACGTGTACATCTTCCATCGGTAATATAAACGGAAAATCAGGAACATTTTAGTTAATTCTATTTGTTTTTAACATTTGTATTAGAAACAACATTGTCATATGTCTTTTCTTGGATCTAAATAATACGAAACCTCGCTCTATGATTTGATGTTAAAATCCTCAAATATGGTAAAATAGTGACTTTTTTCACGTTTTTCATGTAGTTTGATATTACGTAAATATATTCATTTTAACCAATATTTCGAAACTATTTCATGTAGTATCACGATATGTCAGTTGGCCTTCAAATCTCAGAATTTCGCATAATATTGCATTTTAAGCAAGTGTTTTTGGCATTTTGTTTCGTACGAAAAATCATCGAATTTAGCAATATTTTGACGTTTATTATCTCCTTTTCCTTTATGTGATTTTAACAAAATATCATCGAATTAGGCAATATTTTGCCGTTTTTCCACGTTTTTGTGAATTTTCAGTTTATTGTTATTAATTCATTAAATATACGATAAAAATGATGCAAACACATAATTGATTAGATAATAACCTTAAATACTTCATTTTCAATCATCTATTTGTTTCTCGTTAAAATACTGACTACGATATTGAAAAGGGGAGAAGTTCGGTTTTTATTGCATATATCGACGTTTCAGCCGGATTAGAGCGGTTTTACGTGTATATCTTCCATCGGTAATATAAACGGAAAATCAGGAACATTTTAGTTAATTCTTATGAAAACCCATTGGTTTTTATCATTTGTATTGGAAACAACATTGTCATATGTCTTTTCTTGGATCTAAATAATACGAAACCTCGCTGTATGATTTGAAGTTAAAATCCTCAAATATGGTAAAATAGTGACTTTTTTCACGTTTTTCATGTAGTTTGATATTACGTAAATATATTCATTTTTACCAATATTTCGATACTATTTCAAGTAGTATCACGATATGTGAGTTGGCCTTCAAATCTCAGAATTTCGCATAATATTGCATTTTAAGCAAGTTTTTTTGCATTTTGTTTCGTACGAAAAATCATCGTATATAGCAATATTTTGACGTTTATTATCTCCTTTTCCTTTAAGTGATTTAAACAAAATATCATCGAATTAGGCAATATTTTGCCGTTTTTTCACGTTTTTGTGAATTTTCAGTTTATTGTTATTAATTCATTAAATATACGATAAAAATGATGCAAACACATAATTGATTAGATAATAACCTTAAATACTTCATTTTCAATCATCTATTTGTTTCTCGTTAAAATACTGAGTAAGATATTGAAAAGGGGAGAAGTTCGGGTTTTATTGCATATATCGACGTTTTAGCCGGATTAGAGCAGTTTTACGTGTACATCTTCCATCGGTAATATAAACGGAAAATCAGGAACATTTTAGTTAATTCCATTTGTTTTTAACATTTGTATTGGAAACAACATTGTCATATGTCTTTTCTTGGATCTAAATAATACGAAACCTCGCTCTATGATTTGATGTTAAAATCCTCAAATATGGTAAAATAGTGACTTTTTTCACGTTTTTCATGTAGTTTGATATTACGTAAATATATTCATTTTAACCAATATTTCGAAACTATTTCATGTAGTATCACGATATGTCAGTTGGCCTTCAAATCTCAGAATTTCGCATAATATTGCATTTTAAGCAAGTGTTTTTGGCATTTTGTTTCGTACGAAAAATCATCGAATTTAGCAATATTTTGACGTTTTAGT
The DNA here is from genome assembly GCF_040958095.1 of Procambarus clarkii. Classification (NCBI taxonomy): domain Eukaryota; kingdom Metazoa; phylum Arthropoda; class Malacostraca; order Decapoda; family Cambaridae; genus Procambarus; species Procambarus clarkii. The sequence continues at coordinate 4,682,957 of NC_091206.1, read as the reverse complement.
ATCTCCTTTTCCTTTATGTGATTTTAACAAAATATCATCGAATTAGGCAATATTTTGCCGTTTTTCCACGTTTTTGTGAATTTTCAGTTTATTGTTATTAATTCATTAAATATACGATAAAAATGATGCAAACACATAATTGATTAGATAATAACCTTAAATACTTCATTTTCAATCATCTATTTGTTTCTCGTTAAAATACTGACTACGATATTGAAAAGGGGAGAAGTTCGGTTTTTATTGCATATATCGACGTTTCAGCCGGATTAGAGCGGTTTTACGTGTATATCTTCCATCGGTAATATAAACGGAAAATCAGGAACATTTTAGTTAATTCTTATGAAAACCCATTGGTTTTTATCATTTGTATTGGAAACAACATTGTCATATGTCTTTTCTTGGATCTAAATAATACGAAACCTCGCTGTATGATTTGAAGTTAAAATCATCAAATATGGTAAAATAGTGACTTTTTTCACGTTTTTCATGTAGTTTGATATTACGTAAATATATTCATTTTTAGCAATATTTCGATACTATTTCATGTAGTATCACGATATGTGAGTTGGCCTTCTCAATCTCAGAATTTCGCATAATATTGCATTTTAAGCAAGTTATTTTGCATTTTGTTTCGTACGAAAAATCATCGAATATAGCAATATTTTGACGTTTATTATCTCCTTTTCCTTTATGTGATTTAAACAAAATATCATCGAATTAGGCAATATTTTGCCGTTTTTCCATGTTTTTGTGAATTTTCAGTTTATTGTTATTAATTCATTAAATATACGATAAAAACGATGCAAACACATAATTGATTAGATAATAACCTTAAATACTTCATTTTCAATCATCTATTTGTTTCTCGTTAAAAATACTGACTAAGATATTGAAAAGGGGAGAAGTTCGGTTTTTATTGCATATATCGACGTTTCAGCCGGATTAGAGCGGTTTTACGTGTATATCTTCCATCGGTAATATAAACGGAAAATCAGGAACATTTTAGTTAATTCTTATGAAAACCCATTGGTTTTTATCATTTGTATTGGAAACAACATTGTCATATGTCTTTTCTTGGATCTAAATAATACGAAACCTCGCTGTATGATTTGAAGTTAAAATCCACAAATATGGTAAAATAGTGACTTTTTTCACGTTTTTCATGTAGTTTGATATTACTTAAATATATTCATTTTTACCAATATTTCGATACTATTTCATGTTTTATCACGATATGTCAGTTGGCCTTCAAATCTCAGAATTTCGCATAATATTGCATTTTAAGCAATTTTTTTTGCATTTTGTTCCGTACGAAAAATCATCGAATTTACCAATATTTTGACGTTTATTATCTCCTTTTCCTTTAAGTGATTTAACAAAATATCATCGAATTAGGCAATATTTTGCCGTTTTTTCACGTTTTTGTGAATTTTCAGTTTATTGTTATTAATTCATTAAATATACGATAAAAATGATGCAAACACATAATTGATTAGATAATAACCTTAAATACTTAATTTTCAATCATCTATTTGTTTCTCGTTAAAAAACTGAGTAAGATATTGAAAAGGGGAGAAGTTCGGTTTTTATTGCATATATCGACGTTTCAGCCGGATTAGAACGGTTTTACGTGTACATCTTCCATCGGAAATATAAACGGAAAATAAGGAACATTTTAGTTAATTCCATTTGTTTTTATCATTTGTATTGGAAACAACATTGTCATATGTCTTTTCTTGGATCTAAATAATACGAAACCTCGCTCTATGATTTGAAGTTAAAATCCTCAAATATGGTAAAATTGTGACTTTTTTCATGTTTTTCATGTAGTTTGATATTACGTAAATAAATTAATTTTTACCAATATTTCGATACTATTTCATGTAGTATCACGATATGTGAGTTGGCCTTCAAATCTCAGAATTTCGCATAATATTGCATTTTAAGCAAGTTTTTTTGCATTTTGTTTCGTACGAAAAATCATCGTATATAGCAATATTTTGACGTTTATTATCTCCTTTTCCTTTATGTGATTTAAACAAAATATCATCGAATTAGGCAATATTTTGCCGTTTTTCCACGTTTTTGTGAATTTTCAGTTTATTGTTATTAATTCATTAAATATACGATAAAAACGATGCAAACACATAATTGATTAGATAATAACCTTAAATACTTCATTTTCAATCATCTATTTGTTTCTCGTTAAAATACTGACTAAGATATTGAAAAGGGGAGAAGTTCGGTTTTTATTGCATATATCGACGTTTCAGCCGGATTAGAGCGGTTTTACGTGTATATCTTCCATCGGTAATATAAACGGAAAATCAGGAACATTTTAGTTAATTCTTATGAAAACCCATTGGTTTTTATCATTTGTATTGGAAACAACATTGTCATATGTCTTTTCTTGGATCTAAATAATACGAAACCTCGCTGTATGATTTGAAGTTAAAATCCACAAATATGGTAAAATAGTGACTTTTTTCACGTTTTTCATGTAGTTTGATATTACTTAAATATATTCATTTTTACCAATATTTCGATACTATTTCATGTTTTATCACGATATGTCAGTTGGCCTTCAAATCTCAGAATTTCGCATAATATTGCATTTTAAGCAATTTTTTTTGCATTTTGTTCCGTACGAAAAATCATCGAATTTACCAATATTTTGACGTTTATTATCTCCTTTTCCTTTAAGTGATTTAACAAAATATCATCGAATTAGGCAATATTTTGCCGTTTTTTCACGTTTTTGTGAATTTTCAGTTTATTGTTATTAATTCATTAAATATACGATAAAAATGATGCAAACACATAATTGATTAGATAATAACCTTAAATACTTCATTTTCAATCATCTATTTGTTTCTCGTTAAAAAACTGAGTAAGATATTGAAAAGGGGAGAAGTTCGGTTTTTTTTGCATATATCGACTTTTCAGCCGGATTAGAACGGTTTTACGTGTACATCTTCCATCGGAAATATAAACGGAAAATAAGGAACATTTTAGTTAATTCCATTTGTTTTTATCATTTGTATTGGAAACAACATTGTCATATGTCTTTTCTTGGATCTAAATAATACGAAACCTCGCTCTATGATTTGAAGTTAAAATCCTCAAATATGGTAAAATTGTGACTTTTTTCACGTTTTTCATGTAGTTTGATATTACGTAAATAAATTAATTTTTACCAATATTTCGATACTATTTCATGTAGTATCACGATATGTGAGTTGGCCTTCAAATCTCAGAATTTCGCATAATATTGCATTTTAAGCAAGTTTTTTTGCATTTTGTTTCGTACGAAAAATCATCGTATATAGCAATATTTTGACGTTTATTATCTCCTTTTCCTTTATGTGATTTAAACAAAATATCATCGAATTAGGCAATATTTTGCCGTTTTTCCACGTTTTTGTGAATTTTCAGTTTATTGTTATTAATTCATTAAATATACGATAAAAACGATGCAAACACATAATTGATTAGATTATAACCTTAAATACTTCATTTTCAATCATCTATTTGTTTCTCGTTAAAATACTGAGTAAGATATTGAAAAGGGGAGAAGTTCGGTTTTTATTGCATATATCGACGTTTCAGCCGGATTAGAGCGGTTTTACGTGTATATCTTCCATCGGTAATATAAACGGAAAATCAGGAACATTTTAGTTAATTCTTATGAAAACCCATTGGTTTTTATCATTTGTATTGGAAAAAACATTGTCATATGTCTTTTCTTGGATCTAAATAATACGAAACCTCGCTGTATGATTTGAAGTTAAAATCCTCAAATATGGTAAAATAGTGACTTTTTTCACGTTTTTCATGTAGTTTGATATTACGTAAATATATTCATTTTTACCAATATTTCGATACTATTTCATGTTTTATCACAATATGTCAGTTGGCCTTCAAATCTCAGAATTTCGCATAATATTGCATTTTAAGCAAGTTTTTTTGCATTTTTGTTTCGTACGAAAAATCATCGAATTTAGCAATATTTTGACGTTTATTATCTCCTTTTCCTTTAAGTGATTTAAACAAAATATAATCGAATAAGGCAATATTTTGCCGTTTTTTCACGTTTTTGTGAATTTTCAATTTATTGTTATTAATTCATTAAATATACGATAAAAATGATGCAAACACATAATTGATTAGATAATAACCTTAAATACTTCATTTTCAATCATCTATTTGTTTCTCGTTAAAATACTGAGTAAGATATTGAAAAGGGGAGAAGTTCGGTTTTTATTGCATATATCGACGTTTCAGCCGGATTAGAACGGTTTTACGTGTACATCTTCCATCTTTAATATAAACGGAAAATCAGGAACATTTTAGTTAATTCCATTTGTTTTTATCATTTGTATTCGAAACAACATTGTCATATGTCTTTTCTTGGATCTAAATAATACGAAACCTCGCTCTATGATTTGAAGTTAAAATCCTCAAATATGGTAAAATTGTGACTTTTTTCACGTTATTCATGTAGTTTGATATTACGTAAATATATTCATTTTACCAATATTTCGATACTATTTCATGTAGTATCACGATATGTGAGTTGGCCTTCAAATCTCAGAATTTCGCATAATATTGCATTTTAAGCAAGTTTTTTTGCATTTTGTTTCGTACGAAAAATCATCGTATATAGCAATATTTTGACGTTTATTATCTCCTTTTCCTTTATGTGATTTAAACAAAATATCATCGAATTAGGCAATATTTTGCCGTTTTTCCATGTTTTTGTGAATTTTCAGTTTATTGTTATTAATTCATTAAATATACGATAAAAACGATGCAAACACATAATTGATTAGATAATAACCTTAAATACTTCATTTTCAATCATCTATTTGTTTTTCGATAAAATACTGAGTAAGATATTGAAAAGGGGAGAAGTTCGGTTTTTATTGCATATATCGACGTTTCAGCCGGATTAGAGCGGTTTTACGTGTATATCTTCCATCGGTAATATAAACGGAAAATCAGGAACATTTTAGTTAATTCTTATGAAAACCCATTGGTTTTTATCATTTGTATTGGAAACAACATTGTCATATGTCTTTTCTTGGATCTAAATAATACGAAACCTCGCTGTATGATTTGAAGTTAAAATCCTCAAATATGGTAAAATAGTGACTTTTTCACGTTTTTCATGTAGTTTGATATTACGTAAATATATTCATTTTTACCAATATTTCGATACTATTTCATGTAGTATCACGATATGTGAGTTGGCCTTCAAATCTCAGAATTTCGCATAATATTGCATTTTAAGCAAGTTTTTTTGCATTTTGTTTCGTACGAAAAATCATCGTATATAGCAATATTTTGACGTTTATTATCTCCTTTTCCTTTAAGTGATTTAAACAAAATATCATCGAATTAGGCAATATTTTGCCGTTTTTTCACGTTTTTGTGAATTTTCAGTTTATTGTTATTAATTCATTAAATATACGATAAAAATGATGCAAACACATAATTGATTAGATAATAACATTAAATACTTCATTTTCAATCATCTATTTGTTTCTCGTTAAAATACTGAGTAAGATATTGAAAAGGGGAGAAGTTCGGTTTTTATTGCATATATCGACGTTTCAGCCGGATTAGAACGGTTTTACGTGTACATCTTCCATCGGTAATATAAACGGAAAATCAGGAACATTTTAGTTCATTCCATTTGTTTTTATCATTTGTATTGGAAACAACATTGTCATATGTCTTTTCTTGGATCTAAATAATACGAAACCTCGCTCAATGATTTGAAGTTAAAATCCTCAAATATGGTAAAATTGTGACTTTTTTCACGTTTTTCATGTAGTTTGATATTACGTAAATATATTCATTTTTACCAATATTTCGATACTATTTCATGTAGTATCACGATATGTGAGTTGGCCTTCAAATCTCAGAATTTCCCATAATATTACATTTTAAGCAAGTTTTTTTGCATTTTGTTTCGTACGAAAAATCATCGTATATAGCAATATTTTGACGTTTATTATCTCCTTTTCCTTTATGTGATTTAAACAAAATATCATCGAATTAGGCAATATTTTGCCGTTTTTGTGAATTTTCAGTTTATTGTTATTAATTCATTAAATATACGATAAAAATGATGCAAACACATAATTGATTAGATAATAACCTTAAATACTTCATTTTCAATCATCTATTTGTTTCTCGTTAAAATACTGACTAAGATATTGAAAAGGGGAGAAGTTCGGTTTTTATTGCATATATCGACGTTTCAGCCGGATTAGAGCGGTTTTACGTGTATATCTTGCATCGGTAATATAAACGGAAAATCAGGAACATTTTAGTTAATTCTTATGCAAACCCATTGGTTTTTATCATTTGTATTGGAAACAACATTGTCATATGTCTTTTCTTGGATCTAAATAATACGAAACCTCGCTGTATGATTTGAAGTTAAAATCCTCAAATATGGTAAAATAGTGACTTTTTTCACGTTTTTCATGTAGTTTGATATTACGTAAATATATTCATTTTTACCAATATTTCGATACTATTTCAAGTAGTATCACGATATGTGAGTTGGCCTTCAAATCTCAGAATTTCGCATAATATTGCATTTTAAGCAAGTTTTTTTGCATTTTGTTTCGTACGAAAAATCATCGTATATAGCAATATTTTGACGTTTATTATCTCCTTTTCCTTTAAGTGATTTAAACAAAATATCATCGAATTAGGCAATATTTTGCCGTTTTTTCACGTTTTTGTGAATTTTCAGTTTATTGTTATTAATTCATTAAATATACGATAAAAATGATGCAAACACATAATTGATTAGATAATAACATTAAATACTTCATTTTCAATCATCTATTTGTTTCTCGTTAAAATACTGAGTAAGATATTGAAAAGGGGAGAAGTTCGGTTTTTATTGCATATATCGACGTTTCAGCCGGATTAGAACGGTTTTACGTGTACATCTTCCATCGGTAATATAAACGGAAAATCAGGAACATTTTAGTTCATTCTATTTGTTTTTATCATTTGTATTGGAAACAACATTGTCATATGTCTTTTCTTGGATCTAAATAATACGAAACCTCGCTCAATGATTTGAAGTTAAAATCCTCAAATATGGTAAAATTGTGACTTTTTTCACGTTTTTCATGTAGTTTGATATTACGTAAATATATTCATCTTTACCAATATTTCGATACTATTTCATGTAGTATCACGATATGTGAGTTGGCCTTCAAATCTCAGAATTTCCCATAATATTGCATTTTAAGCAAGTTTTTTTGCATTTTGTTTCGTACGAAAAATCATCGTATATAGCAATATTTTGACGTTTATTATCTCCTTTTCCTTTATGTGATTTAAACAAAATATCATCGAATTAGGCAATATTTTGCCGTTTTTCCACGTTTTTGTGAATTTTCAGTTTATTGTTATTAATTCATTAAATATACGATAAAAATGATGCAAACACATAATTGATTAGATAATAACCTTAAATACTTCATTTTCAATCATCTATTTGTTTCTCGTTAAAATACTGACTAAGATATTGAAAAGGGGAGAAGTTCGGTTTTTATTGCATATATCGACGTTTCAGCCGGATTAGAGCGGTTTTACGTGTATATCTTCCATCGGTAATATAAACGGAAAATCAGGAACATTTTAGTTAATTCTTATGCAAACCCATTGGTTTTTATCATTTGTATTGGAAACAACATTGTCATATGTCTTTTCTTGGATCTAAATAATACGAAACCTCTCTGTATGATTTGAAGTTAAAATCTACAAATATGGTAAAATAGTGACTTTTTTCACGTTTTTCATGTAGTTTGATATTACGTAAATATATTCATTTTTACCAATATTTCGATACTATTTCATGTTTTATCACGATATGTCAGTTGGCCTTCAAATCTCAGAATTTCTCATAATATTGCATTTTAAGCAAGTTTTTTTGCATTTTGTTTCGTACGAAAAATCATCGAATTTAGCAATATTTTGACGTTTATTATCTCCTTTTCCTTTAAGTGATTTAAACAAAATATCATCGAATTAGGCAATATTTTGCCGTTTTTTCACGTTTTTGTGAATTTTCAGTTTATTGTTATTAATTCATTAAATATACGATAAAAATGATGCAAACACATAATTGATTAGATAATAACCTTAAATACTTCATTTTCAATCATCTATTTGTTTCTCGTTAAAATACTGAGTAAGATATTGAAAAGGGGAGAAGTTCGGGTTTTATTGCATATATCGACGTTTTAGCCGGATTAGAGCAGTTTTACGTGTACATCTTCCATCGGTAATATAAACGGAAAATCAGGAACATTTTAGTTAATTCTATTTGTTTTTAACATTTGTATTAGAAACAACATTGTCATATGTCTTTTCTTGGATCTAAATAATACGAAACCTCGCTCTATGATTTGATGTTAAAATCCTCAAATATGGTAAAATAGTGACTTTTTTCACGTTTTTCATGTAGTTTGATATTACGTAAATATATTCATTTTAACCAATATTTCGAAACTATTTCATGTAGTATCACGATATGTCAGTTGGCCTTCAAATCTCAGAATTTCGCATAATATTGCATTTTAAGCAAGTGTTTTTGGCATTTTGTTTCGTACGAAAAATCATCGAATTTAGCAATATTTTGACGTTTATTATCTCCTTTTCCTTTATGTGATTTTAACAAAATATCATCGAATTAGGCAATATTTTGCCGTTTTTCCACGTTTTTGTGAATTTTCAGTTTATTGTTATTAATTCATTAAATATACGATAAAAATGATGCAAACACATAATTGATTAGATAATAACCTTAAATACTTCATTTTCAATCACCTATTTGTTTCTCGTTAAAATACTGACTACGATATTGAAAAGGGGAGAAGTTCGGTTTTTATTGCATATATCGACGTTTCAGCCGGATTAGAGCGGTTTTACGTGTATATCTTCCATCGGTAATATAAACGGAAAATCAGGAACATTTTAGTTAATTCTTATGAAAACCCATTGGTTTTTATCATTTGTATTGGAAACAACATTGTCATATGTCTTTTCTTGGATCTAAATAATACGAAACCTCGCTGTATGATTTGAAGTTAAAATCCTCAAATATGGTAAAATAGTGACTTTTTTCACGTTTTTCATGTAGTTTGATATTACGTAAATATATTCATTTTTACCAATATTTCGATACTATTTCAAGTAGTATCACGATATGTGAGTTGGCCTTCAAATCTCAGAATTTCGCATAATATTGCATTTTAAGCAAGTTTTTTTGCATTTTGTTTCGTACGAAAAATCATCGTATATAGCAATATTTTGACGTTTATTATCTCCTTTTCCTTTAAGTGATTTAAACAAAATATCATCGAATTAGGCAATATTTTGCCGTTTTTTCACGTTTTTGTGAATTTTCAGTTTATTGTTATTAATTCATTAAATATACGATAAAAATGATGCAAACACATAATTGATTAGATAATAACCTTAAATACTTCATTTTCAATCATCTATTTGTTTCTCGTTAAAATACTGAGTAAGATATTGAAAAGGGGAGAAGTTCGGGTTTTATTGCATATATCGACGTTTTAGCCGGATTAGAGCAGTTTTACGTGTACATCTTCCATCGGTAATATAAACGGAAAATCAGGAACATTTTAGTTAATTCCATTTGTTTTTAACATTTGTATTGGAAACAACATTGTCATATGTCTTTTCTTGGATCTAAATAATACGAAACCTCGCTCTATGATTTGATGTTAAAATCCTCAAATATGGTAAAATAGTGACTTTTTTCACGTTTTTCATGTAGTTTGATATTACGTAAATATATTCATTTTAACCAATATTTCGAAACTATTTCATGTAGTATCACGATATGTGAGTTGGCCTTCAAATCTCAGAATTTCGCATAATATTGCATTTTAAGCAAGTGTTTTTGGCATTTTGTTTCGTACGAAAAATCATCGAATTTAGCAATATTTTGACGTTTATTATCTCCTTTTCCTTTATGTGATTTTAACAAAATATCATCGAATTAGGCAATATTTTGCCGTTTTTCCACGTTTTTGTGAATTTTCAGTTTATTGTTATTAATTCATTAAATATACGATAAAAATGATGCAAACACATAATTGATTAGATAATAACCTTAAATACTTCATTTTCAATCATCTATTTGTTTCTCGTTAAAATACTGACTACGATATTGAAAAGGGGAGAAGTTCGGTTTTTATTGCATATATCGACGTTTCAGCCGGATTAGAGCGGTTTTACGTGTATATCTTCCATCGGTAATATAAACGGAAAATCAGGAACATTTTAGTTAATTCTTATGAAAACCCATTGGTTTTTATCATTTGTATTGGAAACAACATTGTCATATGTCTTTTCTTGGATCTAAATAATACGAAACCTCGCTCTATGATTTGAAGTTAAAATCCTCAAATATGGTAAAATTGTGACTTTTTTCACGTTTTTCATGTAGTTTGATATTACGTAAATAAATTAATTTTTACCAATATTTCGATACTATTTCATGTAGTATCACGATATGTGAGTTGGCCTTCAAATCTCAGAATTTCGCATAATATTGCATTTTAAGCAAGTTTTTTTGCATTTTGTTTCGTACGAAAAATCATCGTATATAGCAATATTTTGACGTTTATTATCTCCTTTTCCTTTATGTGATTTAAACAAAATATCATCGAATTAGGCAATATTTTGCCGTTTTTCCACGTTTTTGTGAATTTTCAGTTTATTGTTATTAATTCATTAAATATACGATAAAAACGATGCAAACACATAATTGATTAGATAATAACCTTAAATACTTCATTTTCAATCATCTATTTGTTTCTCGTTAAAATACTGAGTAAGATATTGAAAAGGGGAGAAGTTCGGTTTTTATTGCATATATCGACGTTTCAGCCGGGTTAGAGCAGTTTTACGTGTACATCTTCCATCGGTAATATAAACGGAAAATCAGGAACATTTTAGTTAATTCTAATGAAAACACATTGGTTTTTATCATTTGTATTGGAAACAACATTGTCATATGTCTTTTCTTGGATCTAAATAATACGAAACCTCGCTCTATGATTTGAAGTTAAAATCCTCAAATATGGTAAAATTGTGACTTTTTTCACGTTTTTCATGTAGTTTGATATTACGTAAATATATTCATTTTTACCAATATTTCGATACTATTTCATGTAGTATCACGATATGTGAGTTGGCCTTCTCAATCTCAGAATTTCGCATAATATTGCATTTTAAGCAAGTTATTTTGCATTTTGTTTCGTACGAAAAATCATCGTATATAGCAATATTTTGACGTTTATTATCTCCTTTTCCTTTATGTGATTTAAACAAAATATCATCGAATTAGGCAATATTTTGCCGTTTTTCCATGTTTTTGTGAATTTTCAGTTTATTGTTATTAATTCATTAAATATACGATAAAAACGATGCAAACACATAATTGATTAGATAATAACCTTAAATACTTCATTTTCAATCATCTATTTGTTTTTCGATAAAATACTGAGTAAGATATTGAAAAGGGGAGAAGTTCGGTTTTTATTGCATATATCGACGTTTCAGCCGGATTAGAGCGGTTTTACGTGTATATCTTCCATCGGTAATATAAACGGAAAATCAGGAACATTTAAGTTAATTCTTATGAAAACCCATTGGTTTTTATCATTTGTATTGGAAACAACATTGTCATATGTCTTTTCTTGGATCTAAATAATACGAAACCTCGCTGTATGATTTGAAGTTAAAATCCTCAAATATGGTAAAATAGTGACTTTTTTCACGTTTTTCATGTAGTTTGATATTACCTAAATATATTCATTTTTACCAATATTTCGATACTATTTCATGTAGTATCACGATATGTGAGTTGGCCTTCAAATCTCAGAATTTCGCATAATATTGCATTTTAAGCAAGTTTTTTTGCATTTTGTTTCGTACGAAAAATCATCGTATATAGCAATATTTTGACGTTTATTATCTCCTTTTCCTTTAAGTGATTTAAACAAAATATCATCGAATTAGGCAATATTTTGCCGTTTTTTCACGTTTTTGTGAATTTTCAGTTTATTGTTATTAATTCATTAAATATACGATAAAAATGATGCAAACACATAATTGATTAGATAATAACCTTAAATACTTCATTTCCAATCATCTATTTGTTTCTCGTTAAAAAACTGAGTAAGATATTGAAAAGGGGAGAAGTTCGGTTTTTATTGCATATATCGACGTTTCAGCCGGATTAGAACGGTTTTACGTGTACATCTTCCATCGGAAATATAAACGGAAAATAAGGAACATTTTAGTTAATTCCATTTGTTTTTATCATTTGTATTGGAAACAACATTCTCATATGTCTTTTCTTGGATCTAAATAATACGAAACCTCGCTCTATGATTTGAAGTTAAAATCCTCAAATATGGTAAAATTGTGACTTTTTTCACGTTTTTCATGTAGTTTGATATTACGTAAATAAATTAATTTTTACCAATATTTCGATACTATTTCATGTAGTATCACGATATGTGAGTTGGCCTTCAAATCTCAGAATTTCGCATAATATTGCATTTTAAGCAAGTTTTTTTGCATTTTGTTTCGTACGAAAAATCATCGTATATAGCAATATTTTGACGTTTATTATCTCCTTTTCCTTTATGTGATTTAAACAAAATATCATCGAATTAGGCAATATTTTGCCGTTTTTCCACGTTTTTGTGAATTTTCAGTTTATTGTTATTAATTCATTAAATATACGATAAAAACGATGCAAACACATAATTGATTAGATAATAACCTTAAATACTTCATTTTCAATCATCTATTTGTTTCTCGTTAAAATACTGAGTAAGATATTGAAAAGGGGAGAAGTTCGGTTTTTATTGCATATATCGACGTTTCAGCCGGATTAGAGCGGTTTTACGTGTATATCTTCCATAGGTAATATAAACGGAAAATCAGGAACATTTTAGTTAATTCTTATGAAAACCCATTGGTTTTTATCATTTGTATTGGAAAAAACATTGTCATATGTCTTTTCTTGGATCTAAATAATAAAGAAACCTCGATGTATGATTTGAAGTTAAAATCCTCAAATATGGTAAAATAGTGACTTTTTTCACGTTTTTCATGTAGTTTGATATTACGTAAATATATTCATTTTTACCAATATTTCGATACTATTTCATGTTTTATCACAATATGTCAGTTGGCCTTCAAATCTCAGAATTTCGCATAATATTGCATTTTAAGCAAGTTTTTTTGCATTTTTGTTTCGTACGAAAAATCATCGAATTTAGCAATATTTTGACGTTTATTATCTCCTTTTCCTTTAAGTGATTTAAACAAAATATCATCGAATTAGGCAATATTTTACCGTTTTTTCACGTTTTTGTGAATTTTCAGTTTATTGTTATTAATTCATTAAATATACGATAAAAATGATGCAAACACATAATTGATTAGATAATAACATTAAATACTTCATTTTCAATCATCTATTTGTTTCTCGTTAAAATACTGAGTAAGATATTGAAAAGGGGAGAAGTTCGGTTTTTATTGCATATATCGACGTTTCAGCCGGATTAGAACGGTTTTACGTGTACATCTTCCATCGGTAATATAAACGAAAAATCAGGAACATTTTAGTTCATTCCATTTGTTTTTATCATTTGTATTGGAAACAACATTGTCATATGTCTTTTCTTGGATCTAAATAATACGAAACCTCGCTCAATGATTTGAAGTTAAAATCCTCAAATATGGTAAAATTGTGACTTTTTTCACGTTTTTCATGTAGTTTGATATTACGTAAATATATTCATTTTTACCAATATTTCGATACTATTTCATGTAGTATCACGATATGTGAGTTGGCCTTCAAATCTCAGAATTTCCCATAATATTGCATTTTAAGCAAGTTTTTTTGCATTTTGTTTCGTACGAAAAATCATCGTATATAGCAATATTTTGACGTTTATTATCTCCTTTTCCTTTATGTGATTTAAACAAAATATCATCGAATTAGGCAATATTTTGCCGTTTTTCCACGTTTTTGTGAATTTTCAGTTTATTGTTATTAATTCATTAAATATACGATAAAAATGATGCAAACACATAATTGATTAGATAATAACCTTAAATACTTCATTTTCAATCATCTATATGTTTCTCGTTAAAATACTGACTAAGATATTGAAAAGGGGAGAAGTTCGGTTTTTATTGCATATATCGACGTTTCAGCCGGATTAGAGCGGTTTTACGTGTATATCTTCCATCGGTAATATAAACGGAAAATCAGGAACATTTTAGTTAATTCTTATGAAAACCCATTGGTTTTTATCATTTGTATTGGAAACAACATTGTCATATGTCTTTTCTTGGATCTAAATAATACGAAACCTCGCTGTATGATTTGAAGTTAAAATCCACAAATATGGTAAAATAGTGACTTTTTTCACGTTTTTCATGTAGTTTGATATTACGTAAATATATTCATTTTTACCAATATTTCGATACTATTTCATGTTTTATCACGATATGTCAGTTGGCCTTCAAATCTCAGAATTTCTCATAATATTGCATTTTAAGCAAGTTTTTTTGCATTTTGTTTCGTACGAAAAATCATCGAATTTAGCAATATTTTGACGTTTATTATCTCCTTTTCCTTTAAGTGATTTAAACAAAATATCATCGAATTAGGCAATATTTTGCCGTTTTTTCACGTTTTTGTGAATTTTCAGTTTATTGTTATTAATTCATTAAATATACGATAAAAATGATGCAAACACATAATTGATTAGATAATAACCTTAAATACTTCATTTTCAATCATCTATTTGTTTCTCGTTAAAATACTGAGTAAGATATTGAAAAGGGGAGAAGTTCGGGTTTTATTGCATATATCGACGTTTTAGCCGGATTAGAGCAGTTTTACGTGTACATCTTCCATCGGTAATATAAACGGAAAATCAGGAACATTTTAGTTAATTCCATTTGTTTTTAACATTTGTATTGGAAACAACATTGTCTTATGTCTTTTCTTGGATCTAAATAATACGAAACCTCGCTCTATGATTTGATGTTAAAATCCTCAAATATGGTAAAATAGTGACTTTTTTCACGTTTTTCATGTAGTTTGATATTACGTAAATATATTCATTTTAACCAATATTTCGAAACTATTTCATGTAGTATCACGATATGTGAGTTGGCCTTCAAATCTCAGAATTTCGCATAATATTGCATTTTAAGCAAGTGTTTTTGGCATTTTGTTTCGTACGAAAAATCATCGAATTTAGCAATATTTTGACGTTTATTATCTCCTTTTCCTTTATGTGATTTTAACAAAATATCATCGAATTAGGCAATATTTTGCCGTTTTTCCACGTTTTTGTGAATTTTCAGTTTATTGTTATTAATTCATTAAATATACGATAAAAATGATGCAAACACATAATTGATTAGATAATAACCTTAAATACTTCATTTTCAATCATCTATTTGTTTCTCGTTAAAATACTGACTACGATATTGAAAAGGGGAGAAGTTCGGTTTTTATTGCATATATCGACGTTTCAGCCGGATTAGAGCGGTTTTACGTGTATATCTTCCATCGGTAATATAAACGGAAAATCAGGAACATTTTAGTTAATTCTTATGAAAACCCATTGGTTTTTATCATTTGTATTGGAAACAACATTGTCATATGTCTTTTCTTGGATCTAAATAATACGAAACCTCGCTCTATGATTTGAAGTTAAAATCCTCAAATATGGTAAAATTGTGACTTTTTTCACGTTTTTCATGTAGTTTGATATTACGTAAATAAATTAATTTTTACCAATATTTCGATACTATTTCATGTAGTATCACGATATGTGAGTTGGCCTTCAAATCTCAGAATTTCGCATAATATTGCATTTTAAGCAAGTTTTTTTGCATTTTGTTTCGTACGAAAAATCATCGTATATAGCAATATTTTGACGTTTATTATCTCCTTTTCCTTTATGTGATTTAAACAAAATATCATCGAATTAGGCAATATTTTGCCGTTTTTCCACGTTTTTGTGAATTTTCAGTTTATTGTTATTAATTCATTAAATATACGATAAAAACGATGCAAACACATAATTGATTAGATAATAACCTTAAATACTTCATTTTCAATCATCTATTTGTTTCTCGTTAAAATACTGAGTAAGATATTGAAAAGGGGAGAAGTTCGGTTTTTATTGCATATATCGACGTTTCAGCCGGGTTAGAGCAGTTTAACGTGTACATCTTCCATCGGTAATATAAACGGAAAATCAGGAACATTTTAGTTAATTCTAATGAAAACACATTGGTTTTTATCATTTGTATTGGAAACAACATTGTCATATGTCTTTTCTTGGATCTAAATAATACGAAACCTCGCTCTATGATTTGAAGTTAAAATCCTCAAATATGGTAAAATTGTGACTTTTTTCACGTTTTTCATGTAGTTTGATATTACGTAAATATATTCATTTTTACCAATATTTCGATACTATTTCATGTAGTATCACGATATGTGAGTTGGCCTTCTCAATCTCAGAATTTCGCATAATATTGCATTTTAAGCAAGTTATTTTGCATTTTGTTTCGTACGAAAAATCATCGTATATAGCAATATTTTGACGTTTATTATCTCCTTTTCCTTTATGTGATTTAAACAAAATATCATCGAATTAGGCAATATTTTGCCGTTTTTCCATGTTTTTGTGAATTTTCAGTTTATTGTTATTAATTCATTAAATATACGATAAAAACGATGCAAACACATAATTGATTAGATAATAACCTTAAATACTTCATTTTCAATCATCTATTTGTTTTTCGATAAAATACTGAGTAAGATATTGAAAAGGGGAGAAGTTCGGTTTTTATTGCATATATCGACGTTTCAGCCGGATTAGAGCGGTTTTACGTGTATATCTTCCATCGGTAATATAAACGGAAAATCAGGAACATTTAGGTTAATTCTTATGAAAACCCATTGGTTTTTATCATTTGTATTGGAAACAACATTGTCATATGTCTTTTCTTGGATCTAAATAATACGAAACCTCGCTGTATGATTTGAAGTTAAAATCCTCAAATATGGTAAAATAGTGACTTTTTTCACGTTTTTCATGTAGTTTGATATTACCTAAATATATTCATTTTTACCAATATTTCGATACTATTTCATGTAGTATCACGATATGTGAGTTGGCCTTCAAATCTCAGAATTTCGCATAATATTGCATTTTAAGCAAGTTTTTTTGCATTTTGTTTCGTACGAAAAATCATCGTATATAGCAATATTTTGACGTTTATTATCTCCTTTTCCTTTAAGTGATTTAAACAAAATATCATCGAATTAGGCAATATTTTGCCGTTTTTTCACGTTTTTGTGAATTTTCAGTTTATTGTTATTAATTCATTAAATATACGATAAAAATGATGCAAACACATAATTGATTAGATAATAACCTTAAATACTTCATTTCCAATCATCTATTTGTTTCTCGTTAAAAAACTGAGTAAGATATTGAAAAGGGGAGAAGTTCGGTTTTTATTGCATATATCGACGTTTCAGCCGGATTAGAACGGTTTTACGTGTACATCTTCCATCGGAAATATAAACGGAAAATAAGGAACATTTTAGTTAATTCCATTTGTTTTTATCATTTGTATTGGAAACAACATTCTCATATGTCTTTTCTTGGATCTAAATAATACGAAACCTCGCTCTATGATTTGAAGTTAAAATCCTCAAATATGGTAAAATTGTGACTTTTTTCACGTTTTTCATGTAGTTTGATATTACGTAAATAAATTAATTTTTACCAATATTTCGATACTATTTCATGTAGTATCACGATATGTGAGTTGGCCTTCAAATCTCAGAATTTCGCATAATATTGCATTTTAAGCAAGTTTTTTTGCATTTTGTTTCGTACGAAAAATCATCGTATATAGCAATATTTTGACGTTTATTATCTCCTTTTCCTTTATGTGATTTAAACAAAATATCATCGAATTAGGCAATATTTTGCCGTTTTTCCACGTTTTTGTGAATTTTCAGTTTATTGTTATTAATTCATTAAATATACGATAAAAACGATGCAAACACATAATTGATTAGATAATAACCTTAAATACTTCATTTTCAATCATCTATTTGTTTCTCGTTAAAATACTGAGTAAGATATTGAAAAGGGGAGAAGTTCGGTTTTTATTGCATATATCGACGTTTCAGCCGGATTAGAGCGGTTTTACGTGTATATCTTCCATAGGTAATATAAACGGAAAATCAGGAACATTTTAGTTAATTCTTATGAAAACCCATTGGTTTTTATCATTTGTATTGGAAAAAACATTGTCATATGTCTTTTCTTGGATCTAAATAATAAAGAAACCTCGATGTATGATTTGAAGTTAAAATCCTCAAATATGGTAAAATAGTGACTTTTTTCACGTTTTTCATGTAGTTTGATATTACGTAAATATATTCATTTTTACCAATATTTCGATACTATTTCATGTTTTATCACAATATGTCAGTTGGCCTTCAAATCTCAGAATTTCGCATAATATTGCATTTTAAGCAAGTTTTTTTGCATTTTTGTTTCGTACGAAAAATCATCGAATTTAGCAATATTTTGACGTTTATTATCTCCTTTTCCTTTAAGTGATTTAAACAAAATATCATCGAATTAGGCAATATTTTACCGTTTTTTCACGTTTTTGTGAATTTTCAGTTTATTGTTATTAATTCATTAAATATACGATAAAAATGATGCAAACACATAATTGATTAGATAATAACATTAAATACTTCATTTTCAATCATCTATTTGTTTCTCGTTAAAATACTGAGTAAGATATTGAAAAGGGGAGAAGTTCGGTTTTTATTGCATATATCGACGTTTCAGCCGGATTAGAACGGTTTTACGTGTACATCTTCCATCGGTAATATAAACGAAAAATCAGGAACATTTTAGTTCATTCCATTTGTTTTTATCATTTGTATTGGAAACAACATTGTCATATGTCTTTTCTTGGATCTAAATAATACGAAACCTCGCTCAATGATTTGAAGTTAAAATCCTCAAATATGGTAAAATTGTGACTTTTTTCACGTTTTTCATGTAGTTTGATATTACGTAAATATATTCATTTTTACCAATATTTCGATACTATTTCATGTAGTATCACGATATGTGAGTTGGCCTTCAAATCTCAGAATTTCCCATAATATTGCATTTTAAGCAAGTTTTTTTGCATTTTGTTTCGTACGAAAAATCATCGTATATAGCAATATTTTGACGTTTATTATCTCCTTTTCCTTTATGTGATTTAAACAAAATATCATCGAATTAGGCAATATTTTGCCGTTTTTCCACGTTTTTGTGAATTTTCAGTTTATTGTTATTAATTCATTAAATATACGATAAAAATGATGCAAACACATAATTGATTAGATAATAACCTTAAATACTTCATTTTCAATCATCTATATGTTTCTCGTTAAAATACTGACTAAGATATTGAAAAGGGGAGAAGTTCGGTTTTTATTGCATATATCGACGTTTCAGCCGGATTAGAGCGGTTTTACGTGTATATCTTCCATCGGTAATATAAACGGAAAATCAGGAACATTTTAGTTAATTCTTATGAAAACCCATTGGTTTTTATCATTTGTATTGGAAACAACATTGTCATATGTCTTTTCTTGGATCTAAATAATACGAAACCTCGCTGTATGATTTGAAGTTAAAATCCACAAATATGGTAAAATAGTGACTTTTTTCACGTTTTTCATGTAGTTTGATATTACGTAAATATATTCATTTTTACCAATATTTCGATACTATTTCATGTTTTATCACGATATGTCAGTTGGCCTTCAAATCTCAGAACTTCTCATAATATTGCATTTTAAGCAAGTTTTTTTGCATTTTGTTTCGTACGAAAAATCATCGAATTTAGCAATATTTTGACGTTTATTATCTCCTTTTCCTTTAAGTGATTTAAACAAAATATCATCGAATTAGGCAATATTTTGCCGTTTTTTCACGTTTTTGTGAATTTTCAGTTTATTGTTATTAATTCATTAAATATACGATAAAAATGATGCAAACACGTAATTGATTAGATAATAACCTTAAATACTTCATTTTCAATCATCTATTTGTTTCTCGTTAAAATACTGAGTAAGATATTGAAAAGGGGAGAAGTTCGGGTTTTATTGCATATATCGACGTTTCAGCCGGGTTAGATCAGTTTTACGTGTACATCTTCCATCGGTAATATAAACGGAAAATCAGGAACATTTTAGTTAATTCCATTTGTTTTTAACATTTGTATTGGAAACAACATTGTCATATGTCTTTTCTTGGATCTAAATAATACGAAACCTCGCTCTATGATTTGATGTTAAAATCCTCAAATATGGTAAAATAGTGACTTATTTCACGTTTTTCATGTAGTTTGATATTACGTAAATATATTCATTTTAACCAATATTTCGAAACTATTTCATGTAGTATCACGATATGTCAGTTGGCCTTCAAATCTCAGAATTTCGCATAATATTGCATTTTAAGCAAGTGTTTTTGGCATTTTGTTTCGTACGGAAAATCATCGAATTTAGCAATATTTTGACGTTTATTATCTCCTTTTCCTTTATGTGATTTTAACAAAATATCATCGAATTAGGCAATATTTTGCCGTTTTTCCACGTTTTTGTGAATTTTCAGTTTATTGTTATTAATTCATTAAATATACGATAAAAATGATGCAAACACATAATTGATTAGATAATAACCTTAAATACTTCATTTTCAATCATCTATTTGTTTCTCGTTAAAATACTGACTACGATATTGAAAAGGGGAGAAGTTCGGTTTTTATTGCATATATCGACGTTTCAGCCGGATTAGAGCGGTTTTACGTGTATATCTTCCATCGGTAATATAAACGGAAAATCAGGAACATTTTAGTTAATTCTTATGAAAACCCATTGGTTTTTATCATTTGTATTGGAAACAACATTGTCATATGTCTTTTCTTGGATCTAAATAATACGAAACCTCGCTGTATGATTTGAAGTTAAAATCCTCAAATATGGTAAAATAGTGACTTTTTTCACGTTTTTCATGTAGTTTGATATTACGTAAATATATTCATTTTTACCAATATTTCGATACTATTTCAAGTAGTATCACGATATGTGAGTTGGCCTTCAAATCTCAGAATTTCGCATAATATTGCATTTTAAGCAAGTTTTTTTGCATTTTGTTTCGTACGAAAAATCATCGTATATAGCAATATTTTGACGTTTATTATCTCCTTTTCGTTTAAGTGATTTAAACAAAATATCATCGAATTAGGCAATATTTTGCCGTTTTTTCACGTTTTTGTGAATTTTCAGTTTATTGTTATTAATTCATTAAATATACGATAAAAATGATGCAAACACATAATTGATTAGATAATAACCTTAAATACTTCATTTTCAATCATCTATTTGTTTCTCGTTAAAATACTGAGTAAGATATTGAAAAGGGGAGAAGTTCGGTTTTTATTGCATATATCGACGTTTCAGCCGGGTTAGATCAGTTTTACGTGTACATCTTCCATCGGTAATATAAACGGAAAATCAGGAACATTTTAGTTAATTCTAATGAAAACACATTGGTTTTTATCATTTGTATTGGAAACAACATTGTCATATGTCTTTTCTTGGATCTAAATAATACGAAACCTCGCTCTATGATTTGAAGTTAAAATCCTCAAATATGGTAAAATTGTGACTTTTTTCACGTTTTTCATGTAGTTTGATATTACGTAAATATATTCATTTTTACCAATATTTCGATACTATTTCATGTAGTATCACGATATGTGAGTTGGCCTTCTCAATCTCAGAATTTCGCATAATATTGCATTTTAAGCAAGTTATTTTGCATTTTGTTTCGTACGAAAAATCATCGTATATAGCAATATTTAGACGTTTATTATCTCCTTTTCCTTTATGTGATTTAAACAAAATATCATCGAATTAGGCAATATTTTGCCGTTTTTCCATGTTTTTGTGAATTTTCAGTTTATTGTTATTAATTCATTAAATATACGATAAAAACGATGCAAACACATAATTGATTAGATAATAACCTTAAATACTTCATTTTCAATCATCTATTTGTTTCTCGTTAAAATACTGACTAAGATATTGAAAAGGGGAGAAGTTCGGTTTTTATTGCATATATCGACGTTTCAGCCGGATTAGAGCGGTTTTACGTGTATATCTTCCATCGGTAATATAAACGGAAAATCAGGTACATTTTAGTTAATTCTTATGAAAACCCATTGGTTTTTATCATTTGTATTGGAAACAACATTGTCATATGTCTTTTCTTGGATCTAAATAATACGAAACCTCGCTGTATGATTTGAAGTTAAAATCCACAAATATGGTAAAATAGTGACTTTTTTCACGTTTTTCATGTAGTTTGATATTACTTAAATATATTCATTTTTACCAATATTTCGATACTATTTCATGTTTTATCACGATATGTCAGTTGGCCTTCAAATCTCAGAATTTCGCATAATATTGCATTTTAAGCAATTTTTTTTGCATTTTGTTTCGTACGAAAAATCATCGAATTTAGCAATATTTTGACGTTTATTATCTCCTTTTCCTTTAAGTGATTTAAACAAAATATCATCGAATTAGGCAATATTTTGCCGTTTTTTCACGTTTTTGTGAATTTTCAGTTTATTGTTATTAATTCATTAAATATACGATAAAAATGATGCAAACACATACTTGATTAGATAATAACCTTAAATACTTCATTTTCAATCATCTATTTGTTTCTCGTTAAAATACTGAGTAAGATATTGAAAAGGGGAGAAGTTCGGTTTTTATTGCATATATCGACGTTCTAGCCGGATTAGAGCAGTTTTACGTGTACATCTTCCATCGGTAATATAAACGGAAAATCAGGAACATTTTAGTTAATTCTAATGAAAACACATTGGTTTTTATCATTTGTATTAGAAACAACATTGTCATATGTCTTTTCTTGGATCTAAATAATACGAAACCTCGCTCTATGATTTGAAGTTAAAATCCTCAAATATGGTAAAATTGTGACTTTTTTCACGTTTTTCATGTAGTTTGATATTACGTAAATATATTCATTTTTACCAATATTTCGATACTATTTCATGTAGTATCACGATATGTGAGTTGGCCTTCTCAATCTCAGAATTTCGCATAATATTGCATTTTAAGCAAGTTATCTTGCATTTTGTTTCGTACGAAAAATCATCGTATATAGCAATATTTTGACGTTTATTATCTCCTTTTCCTTTATGTGATTTAAACAAAATATCATCGAATTAGGCAATATTTTGCCGTTTTTTCACGATTTTGTGAATTTTCAGTTTATTGTTATTAATTCATTAAATATACGATAAAAATGATGCAAACACATAATTGATTAGATAATAACCTTAAATACTTCATTTTCAATCATCTATTTGTTTCTCGTTAAAATACTGAGTAAGATATTGAAAAGGGGAGAAGTTCGGTTTTTATTGCATATATCGACGTTTTAGCCGGATTAGAGCAGTTTTACGTGTACATCTTCCATCGGTAATATAAACGGAAAATCAGGAACATTTTAGTTAATTCCATTTGTTTTTATCATTTGTATTGGAAACAACATTGTCATATGTCTTTTCTTGGATCTAAATAATACGAAACCTCGCTCTATGATTTGATGTTAAAATCCTCATATATGGTAAAATAGTGACTTTTTTCACGTTTTTCATGTAGTTTGATATTACGTAAATATATTCATTTTAACCAATATTTCGAAACTATTTCATGTAGTATCACGATATGTCAGTTGGCCTTCAAATCTCAGAATTTCGCATAATATTCCATTTTAAGCAAGTGTTTTTGGCATTTTGTTTCGTACGAAAAATCATCGAATTTAGCAATATTTTGACGTTTATTATCTCCTTTTCCTTTATGTGATTTTAACAAAATATCATCGAATTAGGCAATATTTTGCCGTTTTTCCACGTTTTTGTGAATTTTCAGTTTATTGTTATTAATTCATTAAATATACGATAAAAATGATGCAAACACATAATTGATTAGATAATAACCTTAAATACTTCATTTTCAATCATCTATTTGTTTCTCGTTAAAATACTGAGTAAGATATTGAAAAGGGGAGAAGTTCGGTTTTTATTGCATATATCGACGTTTCAGCCGGGTTAGAGCAGTTTTACGTGTACATCTTCCATCGGTAATATAAACGGAAAATCAGGAACATTTTAGTTAATTCTAATGAAAACACATTGGTTTTTATCATTTGTATTGGAAACAACATTGTCATATGTCTTTTCTTGGATCTAAATAATACGAAACCTCGCTGTATGATTTGAAGTTAAAATCCACAAATATGGTAAAATAGTGACTTTTTTCACGTTTTTCATGTAGTTTGATATTACTTAAATATATTCATTTTTACCAATATTTCGATACTATTTCATGTTTTATCACGATATGTCAGTTGGCCTTCAAATCTCAGAATTTCGCATAATATTGCATTTTAAGCAAGTTATTTTGCATTTTGTTTCGTACGAAAAATCATCGTATATAGCAATATTTTGACGTTTATTATCTCCTTTTCCTTTATGTGATTTAAACAAAATATCATCGAATTAGGCAATATTTTGCCGTTTTTCCATGTTTTTGTGAATTTTCAGTTTATTGTTATTAATTCATTAAATATACGATAAAAACGATGCAAACACATAATTGATTAGATAATAACCTTAAATACTTCATTTTCAATCATCTATTTGTTTTTCGATAAAATACTGAGTAAGATATTGAAAAGGGGAGAAGTTCGGTTTTTATTGCATATATCGACGTTTCAGCCGGATTAGAGCGGTTTTACGTGTATATCTTCCATCGGTAATATAAACGGAAAATCAGGAACATTTAAGTTAATTCTTATGAAAACCCATTGGTTTTTATCATTTGTATTGGAAACAACATTGTCATATGTCTTTTCTTGGATCTAAATAATACGAAACCTCGCTGTATGATTTGAAGTTAAAATCCTCAAATATGGTAAAATAGTGACTTTTTTCACGTTTTTCATGTAGTTTGATATTACCTAAATATATTCATTTTTACCAATATTTCGATACTATTTCATGTAGTATCACGATATGTGAGTTGGCCTTCAAATCTCAGAATTTCGCATAATATTGCATTTTAAGCAAGTTTTTTTGCATTTTGTTTCGTACGAAAAATCATCGTATATAGCAATATTTTGACGTTTATTATCTCCTTTTCCTTTAAGTGATTTAAACAAAATATCATCGAATTAGGCAATATTTTGCCGTTTTTTCACGTTTTTGTGAATTTTCAGTTTATTGTTATTAATTCATTAAATATACGATAAAAATGATGCAAACACATAATTGATTAGATAATAACCTTAAATACTTCATTTCCAATCATCTATTTGTTTCTCGTTAAAAAACTGAGTAAGATATTGAAAAGGGGAGAAGTTCGGTTTTTATTGCATATATCGACGTTTCAGCCGGATTAGAACGGTTTTACGTGTACATCTTCCATCGGAAATATAAACGGAAAATAAGGAACATTTTAGTTAATTCCATTTGTTTTTATCATTTGTATTGGAAACAACATTCTCATATGTCTTTTCTTGGATCTAAATAATACGAAACCTCGCTCTATGATTTGAAGTTAAAATCCTCAAATATGGTAAAATTGTGACTTTTTTCACGTTTTTCATGTAGTTTGATATTACGTAAATAAATTAATTTTTACCAATATTTCGATACTATTTCATGTAGTATCACGATATGTGAGTTGGCCTTCAAATCTCAGAATTTCGCATAATATTGCATTTTAAGCAAGTTTTTTTGCATTTTGTTTCGTACGAAAAATCATCGTATATAGCAATATTTTGACGTTTATTATCTCCTTTTCCTTTATGTGATTTAAACAAAATATCATCGAATTAGGCAATATTTTGCCGTTTTTCCACGTTTTTGTGAATTTTCAGTTTATTGTTATTAATTCATTAAATATACGATAAAAACGATGCAAACACATAATTGATTAGATAATAACCTTAAATACTTCATTTTCAATCATCTATTTGTTTCTCGTTAAAATACTGAGTAAGATATTGAAAAGGGGAGAAGTTCGGTTTTTATTGCATATATCGACGTTTCAGCCGGATTAGAGCGGTTTTACGTGTATATCTTCCATAGGTAATATAAACGGAAAATCAGGAACATTTTAGTTAATTCTTATGAAAACCCATTGGTTTTTATCATTTGTATTGGAAAAAACATTGTCATATGTCTTTTCTTGGATCTAAATAATAAAGAAACCTCGATGTATGATTTGAAGTTAAAATCCTCAAATATGGTAAAATAGTGACTTTTTTCACGTTTTTCATGTAGTTTGATATTACGTAAATATATTCATTTTTACCAATATTTCGATACTATTTCATGTTTTATCACAATATGTCAGTTGGCCTTCAAATCTCAGAATTTCGCATAATATTGCATTTTAAGCAAGTTTTTTTGCATTTTTGTTTCGTACGAAAAATCATCGAATTTAGCAATATTTTGACGTTTATTATCTCCTTTTCCTTTAAGTGATTTAAACAAAATATCATCGAATTAGGCAATATTTTACCGTTTTTTCACGTTTTTGTGAATTTTCAGTTTATTGTTATTAATTCATTAAATATACGATAAAAATGATGCAAACACATAATTGATTAGATAATAACATTAAATACTTCATTTTCAATCATCTATTTGTTTCTCGTTAAAATACTGAGTAAGATATTGAAAAGGGGAGAAGTTCGGTTTTTATTGCATATATCGACGTTTCAGCCGGATTAGAACGGTTTTACGTGTACATCTTCCATCGGTAATATAAACGAAAAATCAGGAACATTTTAGTTCATTCCATTTGTTTTTATCATTTGTATTGGAAACAACATTGTCATATGTCTTTTCTTGGATCTAAATAATACGAAACCTCGCTCAATGATTTGAAGTTAAAATCCTCAAATATGGTAAAATTGTGACTTTTTTCACGTTTTTCATGTAGTTTGATATTACGTAAATATATTCATTTTTACCAATATTTCGATACTATTTCATGTAGTATCACGATATGTGAGTTGGCCTTCAAATCTCAGAATTTCCCATAATATTGCATTTTAAGCAAGTTTTTTTGCATTTTGTTTCGTACGAAAAATCATCGTATATAGCAATATTTTGACGTTTATTATCTCCTTTTCCTTTATGTGATTTAAACAAAATATCATCGAATTAGGCAATATTTTGCCGTTTTTCCACGTTTTTGTGAATTTTCAGTTTATTGTTATTAATTCATTAAATATACGATAAAAATGATGCAAACACATAATTGATTAGATAATAACCTTAAATACTTCATTTTCAATCATCTATATGTTTCTCGTTAAAATACTGACTAAGATATTGAAAAGGGGAGAAGTTCGGTTTTTATTGCATATATCGACGTTTCAGCCGGATTAGAGCGGTTTTACGTGTATATCTTCCATCGGTAATATAAACGGAAAATCAGGAACATTTTAGTTAATTCTTATGAAAACCCATTGGTTTTTATCATTTGTATTGGAAACAACATTGTCATATGTCTTTTCTTGGATCTAAATAATACGAAACCTCGCTGTATGATTTGAAGTTAAAATCCACAAATATGGTAAAATAGTGACTTTTTTCACGTTTTTCATGTAGTTTGATATTACGTAAATATATTCATTTTTACCAATATTTCGATACTATTTCATGTTTTATCACGATATGTCAGTTGGCCTTCAAATCTCAGAATTTCTCATAATATTGCATTTTAAGCAAGTTTTTTTGCATTTTGTTTCGTACGAAAAATCATCGAATTTAGCAATATTTTGACGTTTATTATCTCCTTTTCCTTTAAGTGATTTAAACAAAATATCATCGAATTAGGCAATATTTTGCCGTTTTTTCACGTTTTTGTGAATTTTCAGTTTATTGTTATTAATTCATTAAATATACGATAAAAATGATGCAAACACATAATTGATTAGATAATAACCTTAAATACTTCATTTTCAATCATCTATTTGTTTCTCGTTAAAATACTGAGTAAGATATTGAAAAGGGGAGAAGTTCGGGTTTTATTGCATATATCGACGTTTTAGCCGGATTAGAGCAGTTTTACGTGTACATCTTCCATCGGTAATATAAACGGAAAATCAGGAACATTTTAGTTAATTCCATTTGTTTTTAACATTTGTATTGGAAACAACATTGTCATATGTCTTTTCTTGGATCTAAATAATACGAAACCTCGCTCTATGATTTGATGTTAAAATCCTCAAATATGGTAAAATAGTGACTTTTTTCACGTTTTTCATGTAGTTTGATATTACGTAAATATATTCATTTTAACCAATATTTCGAAACTATTTCATGTAGTATCACGATATGTGAGTTGGCCTTCAAATCTCAGAATTTCGCATAATATTGCATTTTAAGCAAGTGTTTTTGGCATTTTGTTTCGTACGAAAAATCATCGAATTTAGCAATATTTTGACGTTTATTATCTCCTTTTCCTTTATGTGATTTTAACAAAATATCATCGAATTAGGCAATATTTTGCCGTTTTTCCACGTTTTTGTGAATTTTCAGTTTATTGTTATTAATTCATTAAATATACGATAAAAATGATGCAAACACATAATTGATTAGATAATAACCTTAAATACTTCATTTTCAATCATCTATTTGTTTCTCGTTAAAATACTGACTACGATATTGAAAAGGGGAGAAGTTCGGTTTTTATTGCATATATCGACGTTTCAGCCGGATTAGAGCGGTTTTACGTGTATATCTTCCATCGGTAATATAAACGGAAAATCAGGAACATTTTAGTTAATTCTTATGAAAACCCATTGGTTTTTATCATTTGTATTGGAAACAACATTGTCATATGTCTTTTCTTGGATCTAAATAATACGAAACCTCGCTCTATGATTTGAAGTTAAAATCCTCAAATATGGTAAAATTGTGACTTTTTTCACGTTTTTCATGTAGTTTGATATTACGTAAATAAATTAATTTTTACCAATATTTCGATACTATTTCATGTAGTATCACGATATGTGAGTTGGCCTTCAAATCTCAGAATTTCGCATAATATTGCATTTTAAGCAAGTTTTTTTGCATTTTGTTTCGTACGAAAAATCATCGTATATAGCAATATTTTGACGTTTATTATCTCCTTTTCCTTTATGTGATTTAAACAAAATATCATCGAATTAGGCAATATTTTGCCGTTTTTCCACGTTTTTGTGAATTTTCAGTTTATTGTTATTAATTCATTAAATATACGATAAAAACGATGCAAACACATAATTGATTAGATAATAACCTTAAATACTTCATTTTCAATCATCTATTTGTTTCTCGTTAAAATACTGAGTAAGATATTGAAAAGGGGAGAAGTTCGGTTTTTATTGCATATATCGACGTTTCAGCCGGGTTAGAGCAGTTTTACGTGTACATCTTCCATCGGTAATATAAACGGAAAATCAGGAACATTTTAGTTAATTCTAATGAAAACACATTGGTTTTTATCATTTGTATTGGAAACAACATTGTCATATGTCTTTTCTTGGATCTAAATAATACGAAACCTCGCTCTATGATTTGAAGTTAAAATCCTCAAATATGGTAAAATTGTGACTTTTTTCACGTTTTTCATGTAGTTTGATATTACGTAAATATATTCATTTTTACCAATATTTCGATACTATTTCATGTAGTATCACGATATGTGAGTTGGCCTTCTCAATCTCAGAATTTCGCATAATATTGCATTTTAAGCAAGTTATTTTGCATTTTGTTTCGTACGAAAAATCATCGTATATAGCAATATTTTGACGTTTATTATCTCCTTTTCCTTTATGTGATTTAAACAAAATATCATCGAATTAGGCAATATTTTGCCGTTTTTCCATGTTTTTGTGAATTTTCAGTTTATTGTTATTAATTCATTAAATATACGATAAAAACGATGCAAACACATAATTGATTAGATAATAACCTTAAATACTTCATTTTCAATCATCTATTTGTTTTTCGATAAAATACTGAGTAAGATATTGAAAAGGGGAGAAGTTCGGTTTTTATTGCATATATCGACGTTTCAGCCGGATTAGAGCGGTTTTACGTGTATATCTTCCATCGGTAATATAAACGGAAAATCAGGAACATTTAAGTTAATTCTTATGAAAACCCATTGGTTTTTATCATTTGTATTGGAAACAACATTGTCATATGTCTTTTCTTGGATCTAAATAATACGAAACCTCGCTGTATGATTTGAAGTTAAAATCCTCAAATATGGTAAAATAGTGACTTTTTTCACGTTTTTCATGTAGTTTGATATTACCTAAATATATTCATTTTTACCAATATTTCGATACTATTTCATGTAGTATCACGATATGTGAGTTGGCCTTCAAATCTCAGAATTTCGCATAATATTGCATTTTAAGCAAGTTTTTTTGCATTTTGTTTCGTACGAAAAATCATCGTATATAGCAATATTTTGACGTTTATTATCTCCTTTTCCTTTAAGTGATTTAAACAAAATATCATCGAATTAGGCAATATTTTGCCGTTTTTTCACGTTTTTGTGAATTTTCAGTTTATTGTTATTAATTCATTAAATATACGATAAAAATGATGCAAACACATAATTGATTAGATAATAACCTTAAATACTTCATTTCCAATCATCTATTTGTTTCTCGTTAAAAAACTGAGTAAGATATTGAAAAGGGGAGAAGTTCGGTTTTTATTGCATATATCGACGTTTCAGCCGGATTAGAACGGTTTTACGTGTACATCTTCCATCGGAAATATAAACGGAAAATAAGGAACATTTTAGTTAATTCCATTTGTTTTTATCATTTGTATTGGAAACAACATTCTCATATGTCTTTTCTTGGATCTAAATAATACGAAACCTCGCTCTATGATTTGAAGTTAAAATCCTCAAATATGGTAAAATTGTGACTTTTTTCACGTTTTTCATGTAGTTTGATATTACGTAAATAAATTAATTTTTACCAATATTTCGATACTATTTCATGTAGTATCACGATATGTGAGTTGGCCTTCAAATCTCAGAATTTCGCATAATATTGCATTTTAAGCAAGTTTTTTTGCATTTTGTTTCGTACGAAAAATCATCGTATATAGCAATATTTTGACGTTTATTATCTCCTTTTCCTTTATGTGATTTAAACAAAATATCATCGAATTAGGCAATATTTTGCCGTTTTTCCACGTTTTTGTGAATTTTCAGTTTATTGTTATTAATTCATTAAATATACGATAAAAACGATGCAAACACATAATTGATTAGATAATAACCTTAAATACTTCATTTTCAATCATCTATTTGTTTCTCGTTAAAATACTGAGTAAGATATTGAAAAGGGGAGAAGTTCGGTTTTTATTGCATATATCGACGTTTCAGCCGGATTAGAGCGGTTTTACGTGTATATCTTCCATAGGTAATATAAACGGAAAATCAGGAACATTTTAGTTAATTCTTATGAAAACCCATTGGTTTTTATCATTTGTATTGGAAAAAACATTGTCATATGTCTTTTCTTGGATCTAAATAATAAAGAAACCTCGATGTATGATTTGAAGTTAAAATCCTCAAATATGGTAAAATAGTGACTTTTTTCACGTTTTTCATGTAGTTTGATATTACGTAAATATATTCATTTTTACCAATATTTCGATACTATTTCATGTTTTATCACAATATGTCAGTTGGCCTTCAAATCTCAGAATTTCGCATAATATTGCATTTTAAGCAAGTTTTTTTGCATTTTTGTTTCGTACGAAAAATCATCGAATTTAGCAATATTTTGACGTTTATTATCTCCTTTTCCTTTAAGTGATTTAAACAAAATATCATCGAATTAGGCAATATTTTACCGTTTTTTCACGTTTTTGTGAATTTTCAGTTTATTGTTATTAATTCATTAAATATACGATAAAAATGATGCAAACACATAATTGATTAGATAATAACCTTAAATACTTCATTTTCAATCATCTATATGTTTCTCGTTAAAATACTGACTAAGATATTGAAAAGGGGAGAAGTTCGGTTTTTATTGCATATATCGACGTTTCAGCCGGATTAGAGCGGTTTTACGTGTATATCTTCCATCGGTAATATAAACGGAAAATCAGGAACATTTTAGTTAATTCTTATGAAAACCCATTGGTTTTTATCATTTGTATTGGAAACAACATTGTCATATGTCTTTTCTTGGATCTAAATAATACGAAACCTCGCTGTATGATTTGAAGTTAAAATCCACAAATATGGTAAAATAGTGACTTTTTTCACGTTTTTCATGTAGTTTGATATTACGTAAATATATTCATTTTTACCAATATTTCGATACTATTTCATGTTTTATCACGATATGTCAGTTGGCCTTCAAATCTCAGAATTTCTCATAATATTGCATTTTAAGCAAGTTTTTTTGCATTTTGTTTCGTACGAAAAATCATCGAATTTAGCAATATTTTGACGTTTATTATCTCCTTTTCCTTTAAGTGATTTAAACAAAATATCATCGAATTAGGCAATATTTTGCCGTTTTTTCACGTTTTTGTGAATTTTCAGTTTATTGTTATTAATTCATTAAATATACGATAAAAATGATGCAAACACATAATTGATTAGATAATAACCTTAAATACTTCATTTTCAATCATCTATTTGTTTCTCGTTAAAATACTGAGTAAGATATTGAAAAGGGGAGAAGTTCGGGTTTTATTGCATATATCGACGTTTCAGCCGGGTTAGATCAGTTTTACGTGTACATCTTCCATCGGTAATATAAACGGAAAATCAGGAACATTTTAGTTAATTCCATTTGTTTTTAACATTTGTATTGGAAACAACATTGTCATATGTCTTTTCTTGGATCTAAATAATACGAAACCTCGCTCTATGATTTGATGTTAAAATCCTCAAATATGGTAAAATAGTGACTTATTTCACGTTTTTCATGTAGTTTGATATTACGTAAATATATTCATTTTAACCAATATTTCGAAACTATTTCATGTAGTATCACGATATGTCAGTTGGCCTTCAAATCTCAGAATTTCGCATAATATTGCATTTTAAGCAAGTGTTTTTGGCATTTTGTTTCGTACGGAAAATCATCGTATATAGCAATATTTTGACGTTTATTATCTCCTTTTCGTTTAAGTGATTTAAACAAAATATCATCGAATTAGGCAATATTTTGCCGTTTTTTCACGTTTTTGTGAATTTTCAGTTTATTGTTATTAATTCATTAAATATACGATAAAAATGATGCAAACACATAATTGATTAGATAATAACCTTAAATACTTCATTTTCAATCATCTATTTGTTTCTCGTTAAAATACTGAGTAAGATATTGAAAAGGGGAGAAGTTCGGTTTTTATTGCATATATCGACGTTTCAGCCGGGTTAGATCAGTTTTACGTGTACATCTTCCATCGGTAATATAAACGGAAAATCAGGAACATTTTAGTTAATTCTAATGAAAACACATTGGTTTTTATCATTTGTATTGGAAACAACATTGTCATATGTCTTTTCTTGGATCTAAATAATACGAAACCTCGCTCTATGATTTGAAGTTAAAATCCTCAAATATGGTAAAATTGTGACTTTTTTCACGTTTTTCATGTAGTTTGATATTACGTAAATATATTCATTTTTACCAATATTTCGATACTATTTCATGTAGTATCACGATATGTGAGTTGGCCTTCTCAATCTCAGAATTTCGCATAATATTGCATTTTAAGCAAGTTATTTTGCATTTTGTTTCGTACGAAAAATCATCGTATATAGCAATATTTAGACGTTTATTATCTCCTTTTCCTTTATGTGATTTAAACAAAATATCATCGAATTAGGCAATATTTTGCCGTTTTTCCATGTTTTTGTGAGATTTCAGTTTATTGTTATTAATTCATTAAATATACGATAAAAACGATGCAAACACATAATTGATTAGATAATAACCTTAAATACTTCATTTTCAATCATCTATTTGTTTCTCGTTAAAATACTGACTAAGATATTGAAAAGGGGAGAAGTTCGGTTTTTATTGCATATATCGACGTTTCAGCCGGATTAGAACGGTTTTACGTGTACATCTTCCATCGGAAATATAAACGGAAAATAAGGAACATTTTAGTTAATTCCATTTGTTTTTATCATTTGTATTGGAAACAACATTCTCATATGTCTTTTCTTGGATCTAAATAATACGAAACCTCGCTCTATGATTTGAAGTTAAAATCCTCAAATATGGTAAAATTGTGACTTTTTTCACGTTTTTCATGTAGTTTGATATTACGTAAATAAATTAATTTTTACCAATATTTCGATACTATTTCATGTAGTATCACGATATGTGAGTTGGCCTTCAAATCTCAGAATTTCGCATAATATTGCATTTTAAGCAAGTTTTTTTGCATTTTGTTTCGTACGAAAAATCATCGTATATAGCAATATTTTGACGTTTATTATCTCCTTTTCCTTTATGTGATTTAAACAAAATATCATCGAATTAGGCAATATTTTGCCGTTTTTCCACGTTTTTGTGAATTTTCAGTTTATTGTTATTAATTCATTAAATATACGATAAAAACGATGCAAACACATAATTGATTAGATAATAACCTTAAATACTTCATTTTCAATCATCTATTTGTTTCTCGTTAAAATACTGAGTAAGATATTGAAAAGGGGAGAAGTTCGGTTTTTATTGCATATATCGACGTTTCAGCCGGATTAGAGCGGTTTTACGTGTATATCTTCCATAGGTAATATAAACGGAAAATCAGGAACATTTTAGTTAATTCTTATGAAAACCCATTGGTTTTTATCATTTGTATTGGAAAAAACATTGTCATATGTCTTTTCTTGGATCTAAATAATAAAGAAACCTCGATGTATGATTTGAAGTTAAAATCCTCAAATATGGTAAAATAGTGACTTTTTTCACGTTTTTCATGTAGTTTGATATTACGTAAATATATTCATTTTTACCAATATTTCGATACTATTTCATGTTTTATCACAATATGTCAGTTGGCCTTCAAATCTCAGAATTTCGCATAATATTGCATTTTAAGCAAGTTTTTTTGCATTTTTGTTTCGTACGAAAAATCATCGAATTTAGCAATATTTTGACGTTTATTATCTCCTTTTCCTTTAAGTGATTTAAACAAAATATCATCGAATTAGGCAATATTTTACCGTTTTTTCACGTTTTTGTGAATTTTCAGTTTATTGTTATTAATTCATTAAATATACGATAAAAATGATGCAAACACATAATTGATTAGATAATAACCTTAAATACTTCATTTTCAATCATCTATATGTTTCTCGTTAAAATACTGACTAAGATATTGAAAAGGGGAGAAGTTCGGTTTTTATTGCATATATCGACGTTTCAGCCGGATTAGAGCGGTTTTACGTGTATATCTTCCATCGGTAATATAAACGGAAAATCAGGAACATTTTAGTTAATTCTTATGAAAACCCATTGGTTTTTATCATTTGTATTGGAAACAACATTGTCATATGTCTTTTCTTGGATCTAAATAATACGAAACCTCGCTGTATGATTTGAAGTTAAAATCCACAAATATGGTAAAATAGTGACTTTTTTCACGTTTTTCATGTAGTTTGATATTACGTAAATATATTCATTTTTACCAATATTTCGATACTATTTCATGTTTTATCACGATATGTCAGTTGGCCTTCAAATCTCAGAATTTCTCATAATATTGCATTTTAAGCAAGTTTTTTTGCATTTTGTTTCGTACGAAAAATCATCGAATTTAGCAATATTTTGACGTTTATTATCTCCTTTTCCTTTAAGTGATTTAAACAAAATATCATCGAATTAGGCAATATTTTGCCGTTTTTTCACGTTTTTGTGAATTTTCAGTTTATTGTTATTAATTCATTAAATATACGATAAAAATGATGCAAACACATAATTGATTAGATAATAACCTTAAATACTTCATTTTCAATCATCTATTTGTTTCTCGTTAAAATACTGAGTAAGATATTGAAAAGGGGAGAAGTTCGGGTTTTATTGCATATATCGACGTTTCAGCCGGGTTAGATCAGTTTTACGTGTACATCTTCCATCGGTAATATAAACGGAAAATCAGGAACATTTTAGTTAATTCCATTTGTTTTTAACATTTGTATTGGAAACAACATTGTCATATGTCTTTTCTTGGATCTAAATAATACGAAACCTCGCTCTATGATTTGATGTTAAAATCCTCAAATATGGTAAAATAGTGACTTATTTCACGTTTTTCATGTAGTTTGATATTACGTAAATATATTCATTTTAACCAATATTTCGAAACTATTTCATGTAGTATCACGATATGTCAGTTGGCCTTCAAATCTCAGAATTTCGCATAATATTGCATTTTAAGCAAGTGTTTTTGGCATTTTGTTTCGTACGGAAAATCATCGTATATAGCAATATTTTGACGTTTATTATCTCCTTTTCGTTTAAGTGATTTAAACAAAATATCATCGAATTAGGCAATATTTTGCCGTTTTTTCACGTTTTTGTGAATTTTCAGTTTATTGTTATTAATTCATTAAATATACGATAAAAATGATGCAAACACATAATTGATTAGATAATAACCTTAAATACTTCATTTTCAATCATCTATTTGTTTCTCGTTAAAATACTGAGTAAGATATTGAAAAGGGGAGAAGTTCGGTTTTTATTGCATATATCGACGTTTCAGCCGGGTTAGATCAGTTTTACGTGTACATCTTCCATCGGTAATATAAACGGAAAATCAGGAACATTTTAGTTAATTCTAATGAAAACACATTGGTTTTTATCATTTGTATTGGAAACAACATTGTCATATGTCTTTTCTTGGATCTAAATAATACGAAACCTCGCTCTATGATTTGAAGTTAAAATCCTCAAATATGGTAAAATTGTGACTTTTTTCACGTTTTTCATGTAGTTTGATATTACGTAAATATATTCATTTTTACCAATATTTCGATACTATTTCATGTAGTATCACGATATGTGAGTTGGCCTTCTCAATCTCAGAATTTCGCATAATATTGCATTTTAAGCAAGTTATTTTGCATTTTGTTTCGTACGAAAAATCATCGTATATAGCAATATTTAGACGTTTATTATCTCCTTTTCCTTTATGTGATTTAAACAAAATATCATCGAATTAGGCAATATTTTGCCGTTTTTCCATGTTTTTGTGAATTTTCAGTTTATTGTTATTAATTCATTAAATATACGATAAAAACGATGCAAACACATAATTGATTAGATAATAACCTTAAATACTTCATTTTCAATCATCTATTTGTTTCTCGTTAAAATACTGACTAAGATATTGAAAAGGGGAGAAGTTCGGTTTTTATTGCATATATCGACGTTTCAGCCGGATTAGAGCGGTTT
This sequence comes from Procambarus clarkii, assembly GCF_040958095.1. NCBI lineage: Eukaryota > Metazoa > Arthropoda > Malacostraca > Decapoda > Cambaridae > Procambarus > Procambarus clarkii. Next base: position 4,645,152 of record NC_091206.1, on the reverse strand, counting down.
TACGTGTATATGTTCCATCGGTAATATAAACGGAAAATCAGGTACATTTTAGTTAATTCTTATGAAAACCCATTGGTTTTTATCATTTGTATTGGAAACAACATTGTCATATGTCTTTTCTTGGATCTAAATAATACGAAACCTCGCTGTATGATTTGAAGTTAAAATCCACAAATATGGTAAAATAGTGACTTTTTTCACGTTTTTCATGTAGTTTGATATTACTTAAATATATTCATTTTTACCAATATTTCGATACTATTTCATGTTTTATCACGATATGTCAGTTGGCCTTCAAATCTCAGAATTTCGCATAATATTGCATTTTAAGCAATTTTTTTTGCATTTTGTTTCGTACGAAAAATCATCGAATTTAGCAATATTTTGACGTTTATTATCTCCTTTTCCTTTAAGTGATTTAAACAAAATATCATCGAATTAGGCAATATTTTGCCGTTTTTTCACGTTTTTGTGAATTTTCAGTTTATTGTTATTAATTCATTAAATATACGATAAAAATGATGCAAACACATAATTGATTAGATAATAACCTTAAATACTTCATTTTCAATCATCTATTTGTTTCTCGTTAAAATACTGAGTAAGATATTGAAAAGGGGAGAAGTTCGGTTTTTATTGCATATATCGACGTTTTAGCCGGATTAGAGCAGTTTTACGTGTACATCTTCCATCGGTAATATAAACGGAAAATCAGGAACATTTTAGTTAATTCTAATGAAAACACATTGGTTTTTATCATTTGTATTGGAAACAACATTGTCATATGTCTTTTCTTGGATCTAAATAATACGAAACCTCGCTCTATGATTTGAAGTTAAAATCCTCAAATATGGTAAAATTGTGACTTTTTTCACGTTTTTCATGTAGTTTGATATTACGTAAATATATTCATTTTTACCAATATTTCGATACTATTTCATGTAGTATCACGATATGTGAGTTGGCCTTCTCAATCTCAGAATTTCGCATAATATTGCATTTTAAGCAAGTTATTTTGCATTTTGTTTCGTACGAAAAATCATCGTATATAGCAATATTTTGACGTTTATTATCTCCTTTTCCTTTATGTGATTTAAACAAAATATCATCGAATTAGGCAATATTTTGCCGTTTTTTCACGATTTTGTGAATTTTCAGTTTATTGTTATTAATTCATTAAATATACGATAAAAATGATGCAAACACATAATTGATTAGATAATAACCTTAAATACTTCATTTTCAATCATCTATTTGTTTCTCGTTAAAATACTGAGTAAGATATTGAAAAGGGGAGAAGTTCGGTTTTTATTGCATATATCGACGTTTTAGCCGGATTAGAGCAGTTTTACGTGTACATCTTCCATCGGTAATATAAACGGAAAATCAGGAACATTTTAGTTAATTCCATTTGTTTTTATCATTTGTATTGGAAACAACATTGTCATATGTCTTTTCTTGGATCTAAATAATACGAAACCTCGCTCTATGATTTGATGTTAAAATCCTCATATATGGTAAAATAGTGACTTTTTTCACGTTTTTCATGTAGTTTGATATTACGTAAATATATTCATTTTAACCAATATTTCGAATACTATTTCATGTAGTATCACGATATGTCAGTTGGCCTTCAAATCTCAGAATTTCGCATAATATTGCATTTTAAGCAAGTGTTTTTGGCATTTTGTTTCGTACGAAAAATCATCGTATATTAGCAATATTTTGACGTTTATTATCTCCTTTTCCTTTATGTGATTTAAACAAAATATCATCGAATTAGGCAATATTTTGCCGTTTTTTCACGATTTTGTGAATTTTCAGTTTATTGTTATTAATTCATTAAATATACGATAAAAATGATGCAAACACATAATTGATTAGATAATAACCTTAAATACTTCATTTTCAATCATCTATTTGTTTCTCGTTAAAATACTGAGTAAGATATTGAAAAGGGGAGAAGTTCGGTTTTTATTGCATATATCGACGTTTAGCCGGATTAGAGCAGTTTTACGTGTACATCTTCCATCGGTAATATAAACGGAAAATCAGGAACATTTTAGTTAATTCCATTTGTTTTTATCATTTGTATTGGAAACAACATTGTCATATGTCTTTTCTTGGATCTAAATAATACGAAACCTCGCTCTATGATTTGATGTTAAAATCCTCAATATATGGTAAAATAGTGACTTTTTTCACGTTTTTCATGTAGTTTGATATTACGTAAATATATTCATTTTAACCAATATTTCGAAACTATTTCATGTAGTATCACGATATGTCAGTTGGCCTTCAAATCTCAGAATTTCGCATAATATTGCATTTTAAGCAAGTTTTTTTGCATTTTGTTTCGTACGAAAAATCATCGAATTTAGCAATATTTTGACGTTTATTATCTCCTTTTCCTTTATGTGATTTTAACAAAATATCATCGAATTAGGCAATATTTTGCCGTTTTTCCACGTTTTTGTGAATTTTCAGTTTATTGTTATTAATTCATTAAATATACGACAAAAATGATGCAAACACATAATTGATTAGATAATAACCTTAAATACTTCATTTTCAATCATCTATTTGTTTCTCGTTAAAATACTGAGTAAGATATTGAAAAGGGGAGAAGTTCGGTTTTTATTGCATATATCGACGTTTCAGCCGGGTTAGAGCAGTTTTACGTGTACATCTTCCATCGGTAATATAAACGGAAAATCAGGAACATTTTAGTTAATTCTAATGAAAACACATTGGTTTTTATCATTTGTATTGGAAACAACATTGTCATATGTCTTTTCTTGGATCTAAATAATACGAAACCTCGCTGTATGATTTGAAGTTAAAATCCACAAATACGGTAAAATAGTGACTTTTTTCACGTTTTTCATGTAGTTTGATATTACGTAAATATATTCATTTTACCAATATTTCGATACTATTTCATGTAGTATCACGATATGTGAGTTGGCCTTCTCAATCTCAGAATTTCGCATAATATTGCATTTTAAGCAAGTTATTTTGCATTTTGTTTCGTACGAAAAATCATCGTATATAGCAATATTTTGACGTTTATTATCTCCTTTTCCTTTATGTGATTTAAACAAAATATCATCGAATTAGGCAATATTTTGCCGTTTTTCCATGTTTTTGTGAATTTTCAGTTTATTGTTATTAATTCATTAAATATACGATAAAAACGATGCAAACACATAATTGATTAGATAATAACCTTAAATACTTCATTTTCAATCATCTATTTGTTTCTCGTTAAAATACTGACTAAGATATTGAAAAGGGGAGAAGTTCGGTTTTTATTGCATATATCGACGTTTCAGCCGGATTAGAGCGGTTTTACGTGTATATCTTCCATCGGTAATATAAACGGAAAATCAGGAACATTTTAGTTAATTCTTATGAAAACCCATTGGTTTTTATCATTTGTATTGGAAACAACATTGTCATATGTCTTTTCTTGGATCTAAATAATACGAAACCTCGCTGTATGATTTGAAGTTAAAATCCACAAATATGGTAAAATAGTGACTTTTTTCACGTTTTTCATGTAGTTTGATATTACGTAAATATATTCATTTTTACCAATATTTCGATACTATTTCATGTTTTATCACGATATGTCAGTTGGCCTTCAAATCTCAGAATTTCGCATAATATTGCATTTTAAGCAAGTTTTTTTGCATTTTGTTTCGTACGAAAAATCATCGAATTTAGCAATATTTTGACGTTTATTATCTCCTTTTCCTTTAAGTGATTTAAACAAAATATCATCGAATTAGGCAATATTTTGCCGTTTTTTCACGTTTTTGTGAATTTTCAGTTTATTGTTATTAATTCATTAAATATACGATAAAAATGATGCAAACACATAATTGATTAGATAATAACCTTAAATACTTCATTTTCAATCATCTATTTGTTTCTCGTTAAAATACTGAGTAAGATATTGAAAAGGGGAGAAGTTCGGTTTTTATTGCATATATCGACGTTTTAGCTGGATTAGAGCAGTTTTACGTGTACATCTTCCATCGGTAATATAAACGGAAAATCAGGAACATTTTAGTTAATTCCATTTGTTTTTATCATTTGTATTGGAAACAACATTGTCATATGTCTTTTCTTGGATCTAAATAATACGAAACCTCGCTCTATGATTTGATGTTAAAATCCTCAAATATGGTAAAATAGTGACTTTTTTCACGTTTTTCATGTAGTTTGATATTACGTAAATATATTCATTTTAACCAATATTTCGAAACTATTTCATGTAGTATCACGATATGTCAGTTGGCCTTCAAATCTCAGAATTTCGCATAATATTGCATTTTAAGCAAGTGTTTTTGGCAATTTGTTTCGTACGAAAAATCATCGAATTTAGCAATATTTTGACGTTTATGTTTATTATCTCCTTTTCCTTTATGTGATTTTAACAAAATATCATCGAATTAGGCAATATTTTGCCGTTTTTCCACGTTTTTGTGAATTTTCAGTTTATTGTTATTAATTCATTAAATATACGATAAAAATGATGCAAACACATAATTGATTAGATAATAACCTTAAATACTTCATTTTCAATCATCTATTTGTTTCTCGTTAAAATACTGACTAAGATATTGAAAAGGGGAGAAGTTCGGTTTTTATTGCATATATCGACGTTTCAGCCGGATTAGAGCGGTTTTACGTGTATATCTTCCATCGGTAATATAAACGGAAAATCAGGAACATTTTAGTTAATTCTTATGAAAACCCATTGGTTTTTATCATTTGTATTGGAAACAACATTGTCATATGTCTTTTCTTGGATCTAAATAATACGAAACCTCGCTGTATGATTTGAAGTTAAAATCCACAAATATGGTAAAATAGTGACTTTTTTCACGTTTTTCATGTAGTTTGATATTACGTAAATATATTCATTTTTACCAATATTTCGATACTATTTCATGTTTATCACGATATGTCAGTTGGCCTTCAAATCTCAGAATTTCGCATAATATTGCATTTTAAGCAAGTTTTTTGCATTTTGTTTCGTACGAAAAATCATCGAATTTAGCAATATTTTGACGTTTATTATCTCCTTTTCCTTTAAGTGATTTAAACAAAATATCATCGAATTAGGCAATATTTGGCCGTTTTTTCACGTTTTTGTGAATTTTCAGTTTATTGTTATTAATTCATTAAATATACGATAAAAATGATGCAAACACATAATTGATTAGATAATAACCTTAAATACTTCATTTTCAATCATCTATTTGTTTCTCGTTAAAATACTGAGTAAGATATTGAAAAGGGGAGAAGTTCGGTTTTTATTGCATATATCGACGTTTTAGCCGGATTAGAGCAGTTTTACGTGTACATCTTCCATCGGTAATATAAACGGAAAATCAGGAACATTTTAGTTAATTCCATTTGTTTTTATCATTTGTATTGGAAACAACATTGTCATATGTCTTTTCTTGGATCTAAATAATACGAAACCTCGCTCTATGATTTGATGTTAAAATCCTCAAATATGGTAAAATAGTGACTTTTTTCACGTTTTTCATGTAGTTTGATATTACGTAAATATATTCATTTTAACCAATATTTCGAAACTATTTCATGTAGTATCACGATATGTCAGTTGGCCTTCAAATCTCAGAATTTCGCATAATATTGCATTTTAAGCAAGTGTTTTTGGCATTTTGTTTCGTACGAAAAATCATCGAATTTAGCAATATTTTGACGTTTATTATCTCCTTTTCCTTTATGTGATTTTAACAAAATATCATCGAATTAGGCAATATTTTGCCGTTTTTCCACGTTTTTGTGAATTTTCAGTTTATTGTTATTAATTCATTAAATATACGATAAAAATGATGCAAACACATAATTGATTAGATAATAACCTTAAATACTTCATTTTCAATCATCTATTTGTTTCTCGTTAAAATACTGACTAAGATATTGAAAAGGGGAGAAGTTCGGTTTTTATTGCATATATCGACGTTTCAGCCGGATTAGAGCGGTTTTACGTGTATATCTTCCATCGGTAATATAAACGGAAAATCAGGAACATTTTAGTTAATTCTTATGAAAACCCATTGTTTTTTATCATTTGTATTGGAAACAACATTGTCATATGTCTTTTCTTGGATCTAAATAATACGAAACCTCGCTGTATGATTTGAAGTTAAAATCCTCAAATATGGTAAAATAATGACTTTTTTCACGTTTTTCATGTAGTTTGATATTACGTAAATATATTCATTTTTACCAATATTTCGATACTATTTCATGTAGTATCACGATATGTGAGTTGGCCTTCAAATCTCAGAATTTCGCATAATATTGCATTTTAAGCAAGTTTTTTTGCATTTTGTTTCGTACGAAAAATCATCGTATATAGCAATATTTTGACGTTTATTATCTCCTTTTCCTTTAAGTGATTTAAACAAAATATCATCGAATTAGGCAATATTTTGCCGTTTTTTCACGTTTTTGTGAATTTTCAGTTTATTGTTATTAATTCATTAAATATACGATAAAAATGATGCAAACACATAATTGATTAGATAATAACCTTAAATACTTCATTTTCAATCATCTATTTGTTTCTCGTTAAAATACTGAGTAAGATATTGAAAAGGAGGAGAAGTTCGGTTTTTATTGCATATATCGACGTTTCAGCCGGGTTAGAGCAGTTTTACGTGTACATCTTCCATCGGTAATATAAACGGAAAATCAGGAACATTTTAGTTAATTCTAATGAAAACACATTGGTTTTTATCATTTGTATTGGAAACAACATTGTCATATGTCTTTTCTTGGATCTAAATAATACGAAACCTCGCTCTATGATTTGAAGTTAAAATCCTCAAATATGGTAAAATTGTGACTTTTTTCACGTTTTTCATGTAGTTTGATATTACGTAAATATATTCATTTTTACCAATATTTCGATACTATTTCATGTAGTATCACGATATGTGAGTTGGCCTTCTCAATCTCAGAATTTCGCATAATATTGCATTTTAAGCAAGTTATTTTGCATTTTGTTTCGTACGAAAAATCATCGTATATAGCAATATTTTGACGTTTATTATCTCCTTTTCCTTTATGTGATTTAAACAAAATATCATCGAATTAGGCAATATTTTGCCGTTTTTCCATGTTTTTGTGAATTTTCAGTTTATTGTTATTAATTCATTAAATATACGATAAAAACGATGCAAACACATAATTGATTAGATAATAACATTAAATACTTCATTTTCAATCATCTATTTGTTTCTCGTTAAAATACTGACTAAGATATTGAAAAGGGGAGAAGTTCGGTTTTTATTGCATATATCGACGTTTCAGCCGGATTAGAGCGGTTTTACGTGTATATCTTCCATCGGTAATATAAACGGAAAATCAGGAACATTTTAGTTAATTCTTATGAAAACCCATTGGTTTTTATCATTTATATTGGAAACAACATTGTCATATGTCTTTTCTTGGATCTAAATAATACGAAACCTCGCTGTATGATTTGAAGTTAAAATCCACAAATATGGTAAAATAGTGACTTTTTTCACGTTTTTCATGTAGTTTGATATTACTTAAATATATTCATTTTTACCAATATTTCGATACTATTTCATGTTTTATCACGATATGTCAGTTGGCCTTCAAATCTCAGAATTTCGCATAATATTGCATTTTAAGCAATTTTTTTTGCATTTTGTTTCGTACGAAAAATCATCGAATTTAGCAATATTTTGACGTTTATTATCTCCTTTTCCTTTAAGTGATTTAAACAAAATATCATCGAATTAGGCAATATTTTGCCGTTTTTTCACGTTTTTGTGAATTTTCAGTTTATTGTTATTAATTCATTAAATATACGATAAAAATGATGCAAACACATAATTGATTAGATAATAACCTTAAATACTTCATTTTCAATCATCTATTTGTTTCTCGTTAAAATACTGAGTAAGATATTGAAAAGGGGAGAAGTTCGGTTTTTATTGCATATATCAACGTTTTAGCCGGATTAGAGCAGTTTTACGTGTACATCTTCCATCGGTAATATAAACGGAAAATCAGGAACATTTTAGTTAATTCCATTTGTTTTTATCATTTGTATTGGAAACAACATTGTCATATGTCTTTTCTTGGATCTAAATAATACGAAACCTCGCTCTATGATTTGATGTTAAAATCCTCATATATGGTAAAATAGTGACTTTTTTCACGTTTTTCATGTAGTTTGATATTACGTAAATATATTCATTTTAACCAATATTTCGAAACTATTTCATGTAGTATCACGATATGTCAGTTGGCCTTCAAATCTCAGAATTTCGCATAATATTGCATTTTAAGCAAGTGTTTTTGGCATTTTGTTTCGTACGAAAAATCATCGAATTTAGCAATATTTTGACGTTTATTATCTCCTTTTCCTTTATGTGATTTTAAAAAATATCATCGAATTAGGCAATATTTTGCCGTTTTTCCACGTTTTGTGAATTTTCAGTTTATTGTTATTAATTCATTAAATATACGATAAAAATGATGCAAACACTTAATTGATTAGATAATAACCTTAAATACTTCATTTTCAATCATCTATTTGTTTCTCGTTAAAATACTGACTAAGATATTGAAAAGGGGAGAAGTTCGGTTTTTATTGCATATATCGACGTTTCAGCCGGATTAGAGCGGTTTTACGTGTATATCTTCCATCGGTAATATAAACGGAAAATCAGGAACATTTTAGTTAATTCTAATGAAAACACATTGGTTTTTATCATTTGTATTGGAAACAACATTGTCAAATGTCTTTTCTTGGATCTAAATAATACGAAACCTCTCTCTATGATTTGAAGTTAAAATCCTCAAATATGGTAAAATTGTGACTTTTTTCACGTTTTTCATGTAGTTTGATATTACGTAAATATATTCATTTTTACCAATATTTCGATACTATTTCATGTAGTATCACGATATGTGAGTTGGCCTTCAAATCTCAGAATTTCGCATAATATTGCATTTTAAGCAAGTTTTTTGCATTTTGTTTCGTACGAAAAATCATCGTATATAGCAATATTTTGACGTTTATTATCTCCTTTTCCTTTATGCGATTTAAACAAAATATCATCGAATTAGGCAATATTATGCCGTTTTTCCACGTTTTTGTGAATTTTCAGTTTATTGTTATTAATTCATTAAATATACGATAAAAATGATGCAAACACATAATTGATTAGATAATAACCTTAAATACTTCATTTTCAATCATCTATTTTTTTCTCGTTAAAATACTGAGTAAGATATTGAAAAGGGGAGAAGTTCGGTTTTATTGCATATATCGACGTTTCAGCCGGATTAGAGCGGTTTTACGTGTATATCTTCCATCGGTAATATAAACGGAAAATCAGGAACATTTTAGTTAATTCTTATGAAAACCCATTGGTTTTATCATTTGTATTGGAAACAACATTGTCATATGTATTTTCTTGGATCTAAATAATACGAAACCTCGCTGTATGATTTGAAGTTAAAATCCTCAAATATGGTAAAATAGTGACTTTTTTCACGTTTTTCATGTAGTTTGATATTACGTAAATATATTCATTTTTACCAATATTTCGATACTATTTCATGTAGTATCACGATATGTGAGTTGGCCTTCAAATCTCAGAATTTCGCATAATATTGCATTTTAAGCAAGTTTTTTTGCATTTTGTTTCTTACGAAAAATCATCGTATATAGCAATATTTTGACGTTTATTATCTCCTTTTCCTTTATGCGATTTAAACAAAATATCATCGAATTAGGCAATATTATGCCGTTTTTCCACGTTTTTGTGAATTTTCAGTTTATTGTTATTAATTCATTAAATATACGATTAAAATGATGCAAACACATAATTGATTAGATAATAACCTTAAATACTTCATTTTCAATCATCTATTTGTTTCTCGTTAAAATACTGAGTAAGATATTGAAAAGGGGAGAAGTTCGGTTTTTATTGCATATATCGACGTTTCAGCCGGATTAGAGCGGTTTTACGTGTATATCTTCCATCGGTAATATAAACGGAAAATCAGGAACATTTTAGTTACTTCTTATGAAAACCCATTGGTTTTTATCATTTGTATTGGAAACAACATTGTCATATGTCTTTTCTTGGATCTAAATAATACGAAACCTCGCTGTATGATTTGAAGTTAAAATCCTCAAATATGGTAAATAGTGACTTTTTTCACGTTTTTCATGTAGTTTGATATTACGTAAATATATTCATTTTTACCAATATTTCGATACTATTTCATGTTTTATCACGATATGTCAGTTGGCCTTCAAATCTCAGAATTTCGAATAATATTGCATTTTAAGCAAGTTTTTTTGGCATTTTGTTTCGTACGAAAAATCATCGAATTTAGCAATATTTTGACGTTTATTATCTCCTTTTCCTTTAAGTGATTTAAACAAAATATAATCGAATTAGGCAATATTTTGCCGTTTTTTCACGTTTTTGTGAATTTTCAGTTTATTGTTATTAATTCATTAAATATACGATAAAAATGATGCAAACACATAATTGATTAGATAATAACCTTAAATACTTCATTTTCAATCATATACTTGTTTCTCGTTAAAATACTGAGTAAGATATTGAAAAGGGGAGAAGTTCGGTTTTTATTGCATATATCGACGTTTCAGCCGGATTAGAACTGTTTTACGTGTACATCTTCCATCGGTAATATAAACGGAAAATCAGGAACATTTTAGTTCATTCCATTTGTTTTTATCATTTGTATTGGAAACAACATTGTCATATGTCTTTCTTGGATCTAAATAATACGAAACCTCGCTCTATGATTTGAAGTTAAAATCCTCAAATATGGTAAAATAGTGACTTTTTTTCACGTTTTTCATGTAGTTTGATATTACGTAAATATATTCATTTTTACCAATATTTCGATACTATTTCATGTAGTATCACGATATGTGAGTTGGCCTTCAATCTCAGAATTTCGCATAATATTGCATTTTAAGCAAGTTTTTTTGCATTTTGTTTCGTACGAAAAATCATCGTATATAGCAATATTTTGACGTTTATTATCTCCTTTTCCTTTATGCGATTTAAACAAAATATCATCGAATTAGGCAATATTATGCCGTTTTTCCACGTTTTTGTGAATTTTCAGTTTATTGTTATTAATTCATTAAATATACGATAAAAATGATGCAAACACATAATTGATTAGATAATAACCTTAAATACTTCATTTTCAATCATCTATTTGTTTCTCGTTAAAATACTGACTAAGATATTGAAAAGGGGAGAAGTTCGGTTTTTATTGCATATATCGACGTTTCAGCCGGATTAGAGCGGTTTTACGTGTATATCTTCCATCGGTAATATAAACTGGAAAATCAGGAACATTTTAGTTAATTCTTATGAAAACCCATTGGTTTTTATCATTTGTATTGGAAACAACATTGTCATATGTCTTTTCTTGGATCTAAATAATACGAAACCTCGCTGTATGATTTGAAGTTAAAATCTCAAATATGGTAAAATAGTGACTTTTTTCACGTTTTTCATGTAGTTTGATATTACGTAAATATATTCATTTTTACCAATATTTCGATACTATTTCATGTTTATCCACGATATGTGCAGTTGGCCTTCAAATCTCAGAATTTCGCATAATATTGCATTTTAAGCAAGTTTTTTTGCATTTTGTTTCGTACGAAAAATCATCGATTATAGCAATATTTTGACGTTTATTATCTCCTTTTCCTTTAGTGATTTAAACAAAATATCATCGAATTAGGCAATATTTTGCCGTTTTTCCACGTTTTTGTGAATTTTCAGTTTATTGTTATTAATTCATTAAATATACGATAAAAATGATGCAAACACATAATTGATTAGATAATAACCTTAAATACTTCATTTTCAATCATCTATTTGTTTCTCGTTAAAATACTGAGCTAAGATATTGAAAAGGGGAGAAGTTCGGTTTTTATTGCATATATCGACGTTTCAGCCGGATTAGAACGGTTTTACGTGTACATCTTCCATCGGTAATATAAACGGAAAATCAGGAACATTTTAGTTCATTCCATTTGTTTTTATCATTGTATTGGAAACAACATTGTCATATGTCTTTTCTTGGATCTAAATAATACGAAACCTCGCTCTATGATTTGAAGTTAAAATCCTCAAATATGGTAAAATTGTGACTTTTTCACGTTTTTCATGTAGTTTGATATTACGTAAATATATTCATTTTTACCAATATTTCGATACTATTTCATGTAGTATCACGATATGTGAGTTGGCCTTCAAATCTCAGAATTTCGCATAATATTGCATTTTAAGCAAGTTTTTTTGCATTTTGTTTCGTACGAAAAATCATCGTATATAGCAATATTTTGACGTTTATTATCTCCTTTTCCTTTATGTCGATTTAAACAAAATATCATCGAATTAGGCAATATTATGCCGTTTTTCCACGTTTTGTGAATTTTCAGTTTTATTGTTATTAATTCATTAAATATACGATAAAAATGATGCAAACACATAATTGATTAGATAATAACCTTAAATACTTCATTTTCAATCATCTATTGTTTCTTCGTTAAAATACTGACTAAGATATTGAAAAGGGGAGAAGTTCGGTTTTTATTGCATATATCGACGTTTCAGCCGGATTAGAGCGGTTTTACGTGTATATCCTTCCATCGGTAATATAAACTGGAAAATCAGGCACATTTTAGTTAATTCTTATGGAAAACCATTGGTTTTTATCATTTGTATTGGAAACAACATTGTCATATGTCTTTCTTGGATCTAAATAATTACGAAACCTCGCTGTATGATTTGAAGTTAAAATCCTTCAAATATGGTAAAATTAGTGACTTTTTTCACGTTTTTCATGTAGTTTGATATTACGTAAATATATTCATTTTTACCAATATTTCGATACTATTTCATGTTAGTATCCACGATATGTGAGTTGGCCTTCAAATCTCAGAATTTCGCATAATATTGCATTTTAAGCAAGTTTTTTTGCATTTTGTTTCGTACGAAAATCATCGTATATAGCAATATTTTGACGTTTATTATCTCCTTTTCCTTTATGCGATTTAAACAAAATATCATCGAATTAGGCAATATTATGCCGTTTTTCCACGTTTTTGTGAATTTTCAGTTTATTGTTATTAATTCATTAAATATACGATAAAAATGATGCAAACACATAATTGATTAGATAATAACCTTAAATACTTCATTTTCAATCATCTATTTGTTTTCTCGTTAAAATACTGACTAAGATATTGAAAAGGGGAGAAGTTCGGTTTTTATTGCATATATCGACGTTTCAGCCGGGTTAGATCAGTTTTACGTGTACTATCTTCCATCGGTAATATAAACGGAAAATCAGGAACATTTTAGTTAATTCCATTTGTTTTTTATCATTTGTATTGGAAACAACATTGTCATATGTCTTTTCTTGGATCTAAATAATACGAAACCTCGCTCTATGATTTGATGTTAAAATCCTCAAATATGGTAAAATAGTGACTTATTTCACGTTTTTCATGTAGTTTGATATTACGTAAATATATTCATTTTAACCAATATTTCGAAACTATTTCATGTAGTATCACGATATGTCAGTTGGCCTTCAAATCTCAGAATTTCGCATAATATTGCATTTTAAGCAAGTGTTTTTGGCATTTTGTTTCGTACGAAAAATCATCGTATATAGCAATATTTTGACGTTTATTATCTCCTTTTCGTTTAAGTGATTTAAACAAAATATCATCGAATTAGGCAATATTTTGCCGTTTTTTCACGTTTTTGTGAATTTTCAGTTTATTGTTATTAATTCATTAAATATACGATAAAAATGATGCAAACACATAATTGATTAGATAATAACCTTAAATACTTCATTTTCAATCATCTATTTGTTTCTCGTTAAAATACTGAGTAAGATATTGAAAAGGGGAGAAGTTCGGTTTTTATTGCATATATCGACGTTTCAGCCGGGTTAGATCAGTTTTACGTGTACATCTTCCATCGGTAATATAAACGGAAAATCAGGAACATTTTAGTTAATTCTAATGAAAACACATTGGTTTTTATCATTTGTATTGGAAACAACATTGTCATATGTCTTTTCTTGGATCTAAATAATACGAAACCTCGCTCTATGATTTGAAGTTAAAATCCTCAAATATGGTAAAATTGTGACTTTTTTCACGTTTTTCATGTAGTTTGATATTACGTAAATATATTCATTTTTACCAATATTTCGATACTATTTCATGTAGTATCACGATATGTGAGTTGGCCTTCTCAATCTCAGAATTTCGCATAATATTGCATTTTAAGCAAGTTATTTTGCATTTTGTTTCGTACGAAAAATCATCGTATATAGCAATATTTAGACGTTTATTATCTCCTTTTCCTTTATGTGATTTAAACAAAATATCATCGAATTAGGCAATATTTTGCCGTTTTTCCATGTTTTTGTGAGATTTCAGTTTATTGTTATTAATTCATTAAATATACGATAAAAACGATGCAAACACATAATTGATTAGATAATAACCTTAAATACTTCATTTTCAATCATCTATTTGTTTCTCGTTAAAATACTGACTAAGATATTGAAAAGGGGAGAAGTTCGGTTTTTATTGCATATATCGACGTTTCAGCCGGATTAGAACGGTTTACGTGTACATCTTCCATCGGAAATATAAACGGAAAATAAGGAACATTTTAGTTAATTCCATTTGTTTTTATCATTTGTATTGGAAACAACATTCTCATATGTCTTTTCTTGGATCTAAATAATACGAAACCTCGCTCTATGATTTGAAGTTAAAATCCTCAAATATGGTAAAATTGTGACTTTTTTCACGTTTTTCATGTAGTTTGATATTACGTAAATAAATTAATTTTTACCAATATTTCGATACTATTTCATGTAGTATCACGATATGTGAGTTGGCCTTCAAATCTCAGAATTTCGCATAATATTGCATTTTAAGCAAGTTTTTTTGCATTTTGTTTCGTACGAAAAATCATCGTATATAGCAATATTTTGACGTTTATTATCTCCTTTTCCTTTATGTGATTTAAACAAAATATCATCGAATTAGGCAATATTTTGCCGTTTTTCCACGTTTTTGTGAATTTTCAGTTTATTGTTATTAATTCATTAAATATACGATAAAAACGATGCAAACACATAATTGATTAGATAATAACCTTAAATACTTCATTTTCAATCATCTATTTGTTTCTCGTTAAAATACTGAGTAAGATATTGAAAAGGGGAGAAGTTCGGTTTTTATTGCATATATCGACGTTTCAGCCGGATTAGAGCGGTTTTACGTGTATATCTTCCATAGGTAATATAAACGGAAAATCAGGAACATTTTAGTTAATTCTTATGAAAACCCATTGGTTTTTATCATTTGTATTGGAAAAAACATTGTCATATGTCTTTTCTTGGATCTAAATAATAAGAAACCTCGATGTATGATTTGAAGTTAAAATCCTCAAATATGGTAAAATAGTGACTTTTTTCACGTTTTTCATGTAGTTTGATATTACGTAAATATATTCATTTTTACCAATATTTCGATACTATTTCATGTTTTATCACAATATGTCAGTTGGCCTTCAAATCTCAGAATTTCGCATAATATTGCATTTTAAGCAAGTTTTTTTGCATTTTGTTTCGTACGAAAAATCATCGAATTTAGCAATATTTTGACGTTTATTATCTCCTTTTCCTTTAATGTGATTTAAACAAAATATCATCGAATTAGGCAATATTTTGCCGTTTTTTCCACGTTTTTGTGAATTTCAGTTTATTGTTTATTAATTCATTAAATATACGATAAAAATGATGCAAACACATAATTGATTAGATAATAACCTTAAATACTTCATTTTCAATCATCTAGTTGTTTCTCGTTAAAATACTGAGCTAAGATATTGAAAAGGGGAGAAGTTCGGTTTTATTGCATATATCGACGTTTCAGCCGGATTAGAACGGTTTTACGTGTACTATCTTCCATCGGTAATATAAACGGAAAATCAGGAACATTTTAGTTAATTCCATTTGTTTTTATCATTTGTATTGGAAACAACATTGTCATATGTCTTTTCTTGGATCTAAATAATACGAACCTCGCTGCTATGATTTGAAGTTAAAATCCTCAAATATGGTAAAATTGTGACTTTTTTCACGTTTTTCATGTAGTTTGATATTACGTAAATATATTCATTTTTACCAATATTTCGATACTATTTCATGTAGTATCACGATATGTGAGTTGGCCTTCAAATCTCAGAATTTCGCATAATATTGCATTTTAAGCAAGTTTTTTGCATTTTGTTTCGTACGAAAAATCATCGATATATAGCAATATTTTGACGTTTATTATCTCCTTTTCCTTTATGTGATTTAAACAAAATATCATCGAATTAGGCAATATTTTGCCGTTTTTTCACGTTTTTGTGAATTTTCAGTTTATTGTTATTAATTCATTAAATATACGATAAAAATGATGCAAACACAATATTGATTAGATAATAAACCTTAAATACTTCATTTTCAATCATCTACTTGTTTCTCGTTAAAATACTGAGTAAGATATTGAAAAGGGGAGAAGTTCGGTTTTTATTGCATATACGACGTTTCAGCCGGATTAGAAGCGGTTTTACGTGTACTATCTTCCATCGGTAATATAAACGGAAAATCAGGAACATTTTAGTTAAGTCATTACCCATGGTTTTTATCATTTGTATTGGAAACAAACATTGTCATATGTCTTTTCTTGGATCTAAAGTAATACGAACCTCGCTGCTATGATTTTGAAGTTAAAATCCTCAAATATGGTAAAAATTGTGACTTTTTTCACGTTTTTCATGTAGTTTGATATTACGTAAATATATTCATTTTTACCAATATTTCGATACTATTTCATGTGTTATCACGATATGTGAGTTGGCCTTCAAATCTCAGAATTTCGCATAATATTGCATTTTAAGCAAGTTTTTTTTGCATTTTGTTTCGTACGAAAATCATCGTATATAGCAATATTTTGACGTTTATTATCTCCTTTTCCTTTAAGTGCGATTTAAAACAAAATATCATCGAATTAGGCAATATTATGACCGTTTTTTCCACGTTTTGTGAATTTTCAGTTTATTGTTATTAATTCATTAAATATACGATAAAAATGATGCAAACACATAATTGATTAGATAATAACATTAAATACTTCATTTTCAATCATCTATTTGTTTCTCGTTAAAATACTGAGTAAGATATTGAAAAGGGGAAGTTCGGTTTTTATTGCATATATCGACGTTTCAGCCGGATTAGAACGGTTTTACGTGTACATCTTCCATCGGTAATATAAACGAAAAATCAGGAACATTTAGTTCATTCCATTTGTTTTTATCATTTGTATTGGAAACAACATTGTCATATGTCTTTTCTTGGATCTAAATAATACGAAACCTCGCTCATGATTTGAAGTTAAAATCCTCAAATATGGTAAAATTGTGACTTTTTTCACGTTTTTCATGTAGTTTGATATTACGTAAATATATTCATTTTTACCAATATTTCGATACTATTTCATGTAGTATCACGATATGTGAGTTGGCCTTCAATCTCAGAATTTCCCATAATATTGCATTTTAAGCAAGTTTTTTTGCATTTTGTTTCGTACGAAAAATCATCGTATATAGCAATATTTTGACGTTTATTATCTCCTTTTCCTTTATGTGATTTAAACAAAATATCATCGAATTAGGCAATATTTTGCCGTTTTTCCACGTTTTTGTGAATTTTCAGTTTATTGTTATTAATTCATTAAATATACGATAAAAATGATGCAAACACATAATTGATTAGATAATAACCTTAAATACTTCATTTTCAATCATCTATTTGTTTCTCGTTAAAATACTGACTAAGATATTGAAAAGGGGAGAAGTTCGGTTTTATTGCATATATCGACGTTTCAGCCGGATTAGAGCGGTTTTACGTGTATATCTTCCATCGGTAATATAAACGGAAAATCAGGAACATTTTAGTTAATTCATTTGGTTTTTATCATTTGTATTGGAAACAACATTGTCATATGTCTTTTCTTGGATCTAAATAATACGAAACCTCGCTGTATGATTTGAAGTTAAAATCCACAAATATGGTAAAATAGTGACTTTTTTCACGTTTTTCATGTAGTTTGATATTACGTAAATATATTCATTTTTACCAATATTTCGATACTATTTCATGTTTTATCACGATATGTCAGTTGGCCTTCAAATCTCAGAATTTCGCATAATATGCATTTTAAGCAAGTTTTTTGCATTTTGTTTCGTACGAAAAATCATCGAATTTAGCAATATTTTGACGTTTATTATCTCCTTTTCCTTTAAGTGATTTAAACAAAATATCATCGAATTAGGCAATATTTTGCCGTTTTTCACGTTTTGTGAATTTTCAGTTTATTGTTATTAATTCATTAAATATACGATAAAAATGATGCAAACACATAATTGATTAGATAATAACCTTAAATACTTCATTTTCAATCATCTATTGTTTCTCGTTAAAATACTGAGTAAGATATGAAAAGGGGAGAAGTTCGGGTTTTATTGCATATATCGACGTTTCAGCCGGATTAGAAGTTTTACGTGTACATCTTCCATCGGTAATATAAACGGAAAAATCAGGAACATTTTAGTTAATTCCATTGTTTTTAACATTTGTATTGGAAACAACATTGTCATATGTCTTTTCTTGGATCTAAATAATACGAAACCTCGCTCTATGATTTGATGTTAAAATCCTCAAATATGGTAAAATAGTGACTTTTTTCACGTTTTTCATGTAGTTTGATATTACGTAAATATATTCATTTTAACCATATTTCGAACTATTTCATGTAGTATCACGATATGTGAGTTGGCCTTCAAATCTCAGAATTTCGCATAATATTGCATTTTAAGCAAGTGTTTTTGGCATTTTGTTTCGTACGAAAAATCATCGAATTTAGCAATATTTTGACGTTTATTATCTCCTTTTCCTTTATGTGATTTAAAAAATATCATCGAATTAGGCAATATTTTGCCGTTTTTCCACGTTTTTGTGAATTTCAGTTTATTGTTATTAATTCATTAAATATACGATAAAATGATGCAAACACATAATTGATTAGATAATAACCTTAAATACTTCATTTTCAATCATCTATTTGTTTCTCGTTAAAATACTGACTACGATATTGAAAAGGGGAGAAGTTCGGTTTTTTATTGCATATATCGACGTTTCAGCCGGATTAGAGCGGTTTTACGTGTATATCTTCCATCGGTAATATAAACGGAAAATCAGGAACATTTTAGTTAATTCTTATGAAAACCCATTGGTTTTTA
>NC_091206.1:4488312-4625162 GCF_040958095.1 Procambarus clarkii | reverse complement strand
ATTTAAACAAAATATCATCGAATTAGGCAATATTTTGCCGTTTTTCCACGTTTTTGTGAATTTTCAGTTTATTGTTATTAATTCATTAAATATACGATAAAAATGATGCAAACACATAATTGATTAGATAATAACCTTAAATACTTCATTTTCAATCATCTATTTGTTTCTCGTTAAAATACTGACTAAGATATTGAAAAGGGGAGAAGTTCGGTTTTTATTGCATATATCGACGTTTCAGCCGGATTAGAGCGGTTTTACGTGTATATCTTCCATCGGTAATATAAACGGAAAATCAGGAACATTTTAGTTAATTCTTATGAAAACCCATTGGTTTTTATCATTTGTATTGGAAACAACATTGTCATATGTCTTTTCTTGGATCTAAATAATACGAAACCTCGCTGTATGATTTGAAGTTAAAATCCTCAAATATGGTAAAATAGTGACATTTTTCACGTTTTTCATGTAGTTTGATATTACGCAAATATATTCATTTTTACCAATATTTCGATACTATTTAATGTTTTATCACGATATGTCAGTTGGCCTTCAAATCTCAGAATTTCGCATAATATTGCATTTTAAGCAAGTTTTTTTGCATTTTGTTTCGTACGAAAATTCATCGAATTTAGCAATATTTTGACGTTTATTATCTCCTTTTCCTTTAAGTGATTTAAACAAAATATCATCGAATTAGGCAATATTTTGCCGTTTTTTCACGTTTTTGTGAATTTTCAGTTTATTGTTATTAATTCATTAAATATACGATAAAAATGATGCAAACACATAATTGATTAGATAAAACCCTTAAATACTTCATTTTCAATCATCTATTTGTTTCTCGTTAAAATACTGAGTAAGATATTGAAAAGGGGAGAAGTTCGGTTTTTATTGCATATATCGACGTTGCAGCCAGATTAGAGCAGTTTTACGTGTACATCTTCCCTCGGTAATATAAATGGAAAATCAGGAACATTTTAGTTAATTCTAATGAAAACACATTGGTTTTTATCATTTGTATTGGAAACAACATTGTCATATGTCTTTTCTTGGATGTAAATAATACGAAACCTCGCTTTATGATTTAAAGTTAAAATCCTCAAATATGGTAAAATAGTGACTTTTTTCACGTTTTTCATGTAGTTTGATATTACGTAAATATATTCATTTTTACCAATATTTCGATACTATTTCATGTAGTATCACGATATGTCAGTTGGCCTTCAAATCTCAGAATTTCGCATAATATTGCATTTTAAGCAAGTTTTTTTGCATTTTGTTTCGTACGAAAAATCATCGAATTTAGCAATATTTTGACGTTTATTATCTCCTTTTCCTTTAAGTGATTTAAACAAAATATCATCGAATTAGGCAATATTTTGCCGTTTTTTCACGTTTTTGTGTATTTTCAGTTTATTGTTATTAATTCATTAAATATACGATAAAAATGATGCAAACACATAATTGAATAGATAATAACCTTAAATACTTCATTTTCAATCATCTATTTGTTTCTCGTTATAATACTGAGTAAGATATTGAAAAGGGGAGAAGTTCGGTTTTTATTGCATATATCGACGTTTCAACCAGATTAGAGCAGTTTTACGTGTACATCTTCCATCGGTAATATAAACGAAAAATCAGGAACATTTTAGTTAATTCTAATGAAAACACATTGGTTTTTATCATTTGTATTGGAAACAACATTGTCATATGTCTTTTCTTAATCTAAATAATACGAAACCTCGCTTTATGATTTGAGGTTAAAATCCTCAAATATGGTAAAATAGTGACTTTTTTCACGTTTTTCATGTAGTTTGATATTACGTAAATATATTCATTTTTACCAATATTTCGATACTATTTCATGTAGTATCACGATTTGTCAGTTGGCCTTGAAATCTCAGAATTTCGCATAATATTGCATTTTAAGCAAGTTTTTTTGCATTTTGTTTCGTATGAAAAATCATCGAATTTAGCAATATTTTGACGTTTATTATCTCCTTTTCCTTTATGTGATTTTAACAAAATATCATCGAATTAGGCAATATTTTGTGAATTTTCAGTTTATTGTTATTAATTCATTAAATATATGATAAAAATGATGCAAACACATAATTGATTAGATAATAACCTTAAATACTTCATTTTCAATCATCTATTTGTTTCTCGTTATAATACTGAGTAAGATATTGAAAAGGGGAGAAGTTCGGTTTTTATTGCATATATCGACGTTTCAGCCGGATTAGAACGGTTTTACGTGTACATCTTCCATCGGAAATATAAACGGAAAATAAGGAACATTTTAGTTAATTCCATTTGTTTTTATCATTTGTATTGGAAACAACATTGTCATATGTCTTTTCTTGGATCTAAATAATACGAAACCTCGCTCTATGATTTGAAGTTAAAATCCTCAAATATGGTAAAATTGTGACTTTTTTCACGTTTTTCATGTAGTTTGATCTTACGTAAATATATTCATTTTTACCAATATTTCGATACTATTTCATGTAGTATCACGATATGTGAGTTGGCCTTCAAATCTCAGAATTTCGCATAATATTGCATTTTAAGCAAGTTTTTTTGCATTTTGTTTCGTACGAAAAATCATCGTATATAGCAATATTTTGACGTTTATTATCTCCTTTTCCTTTATGTGATTTAAACAAAATATCATCGAATTAGGCAATATTTTGCCGTTTTTCCACGTTTTTGTGAATTTTCAGTTTATTGTTATTAATTCATTAAATATACGATAAAAACGATGCAAACACATAATTGATTAGATAATAACCTTAAATACTTCATTTTCAATCATCTATTTGTTTCTCGTTAAAATACTGAGTAAGATATTGAAAAGGGGAGAAGTTCGGTTTTTATTGCATATATCGACGTTTCAGCCGGATTAGAGCGGTTTTACGTGTATATCTTCCATCGTTAATATAAACGGAAAATCAGGAACATTTTAGTTAATTCTTATGAAAACCCATTGGTTTTTATCATTTGTATTGGAAACAACATTGTCATATGTCTTTTCTTGGATCTAAATAATACGAAACCTCGCTGTATGATTTGAAGTTAAAATCCTCAAATATGGTAAAATAGTGACTTTTTTCACGTTTTTCATGTATTTTGATATTACGTAAATATATTCATTTTTACCAATATTTCGATACTATTTCATGTTTTATCACGATATGTCAGTTGGCCTTGAAATCTCAGAATTTCGCATAATATTGCATTTTAAGCAAGTTTTTTTGCATTTTGTTTCGTACGAAAAATCATCGAATTTAGCAATATTTTGACGTTTATTATCTCCTTTTCCTTTAAGTGATTTAAACAAAATATAATCGAATTAGGCAATATTTTGCCGTTTTTTCACGTTTTTGTGAATTTTCAGTTTATTGTTATTAATTCATTAAATATACGATAAAAATGATGCAAACACATAATTGATTAGATAATAACCTTAAATACTTCATTTTCAATCATCTATTTGTTTCTCGTTAAAATACTGAGTAAGATATTGAAAAGGGGAGAAGTTCGGTTTTTATTGCATATATCGACGTTTCAGCCGGATTAGAGCAGTTTTACGTGTACATCTTCCATCGGTAATATAAACGGAAAATCAGGAACATTTTAGTTAATTCTAATGAAAACACATTGGTTTTTATCATTTGTATTGGAAACAACATTGTCATATGTCTTTTCTTGGATCTAAATAATACGAAACCTCGCTTTATGATTTAAAGTTAAAATCCTCAAATATGGTAAATTAGTGACTTTTTTCACGTTTTTCATGTAGTTTGATATTACGTAAATATATTCATTTTTACCAATATTTCGATACTATTTCATGTAGTATCACGATATGTCAGTTGGCCTTCAAATCTCTGAATTTCGCATAATTTTGCATTTTAAGCAAGTTTTTTTTCATTTTGTTTCGTACGAAAAATCATCGAATTTAGCAATATTTTGACGTTTATTATCTCCTTTTCCTTTAAGTGATTTAAACAAAATATCATCGAATTAGGCAATATTTTGCCGTTTTTTCACGTTTTTGTGTATTTTCAGTTTATTGTTATTAATTCATTAAATATACGATAAAAATGATGCAAACACATAATTGATTACATAAAACCCTTAAATACTTCATTTTCAATCATCTATTTGTTTCTCGTTAAAATAATGAGTAAGATATTGAAAAGGGGAGAAGTTCGGTTTTTATTGCATATATCGACGTTTCAGCCGGATTAGAGCAGTTTTACGTGTACATCTTCCATCGGTAATATAAACGGAAAATCAGGAACATTTTAGTTAATTCTAATGAAAACACATTGGTTTTTATCATTTGTATTGGAAACAACATTGTCATATGTCTTTTCTTGGATCTAAATAATACGAAACCTCGCTTTATGATTTGAAGTTAAAATCCTCAAATATGGTAAAATAGTGACTTTTTTCACGTTTTTCATGTAGTTTGATATTACGTAAATATATTCATTTTTACCAATATTTCGATACTATTTCATGTAGTATCACGATATATCAGTGGGCCTTCAAATCTCAGAATTTCGCATAATATTGCATTTTAAGCAAGTTTTTTTGCATTTTGTTTCGTACGAAAAATCATCGAATTTAGCAATATTTTGACGCTTATTATCTCCTTTTCCTTTATGTGATTTTAACAAAATATCATCGAATTAGGCAATATTTTGCCGTTTTTCCACGTTTTTGTGAATTTTCAGTTTATTGTTATTAATTCATTAAATATACGATAAAAATGATGCAAACACATAATTGATTAGATAATAACCTTAAATACTTCATTTTCAATCATCTATTTGTTTCTCGTTAAAATACTGACTAAGATATTGAAAAGGGGAGAAGTTCGGTTTTTATTGCATATATCGACGTTTCAGCCGGATTAGAGCGGTTTTACGTGTATATCTTCCATCGGTAATATAAACGGAAAATCAGGAACATTTTAGTTAATTCTTATGAAAACCCATTGGTTTTTATCATTTGTATTGGAAACAACATTGTCATATGTCTTTTCTTGGATCTAAATAATACGAAACCTCGCTGTATGATTTGAAGTTAAAATCCTCAAATATGGTAAAATAGTGACTTTTTTCACGTTTTTCATGTAGTTTGATATTACGCAAATATATTCATTTTTACCAATATTTCGATACTATTTCATGTTTTATCACGATATGTCAGTTGGCCTTCAAATCTCAGAATTTCGCATAATATTGCATTTTAAGCAAGTTTTTTTGCATTTTGTTTCGTACGAAAAATCATCGAATTTAGCAATATTTTGACGTTTATTATCTCCTTTTCCTTTAAGTGATTTAAACAAAATATCATCGAATTAGGCAATATTTTGCCGTTTTTTCACGTTTTTGTGAATTTTCAGTTTATTGTTATTAATTCATTAAATATACGATAAAAATGATGCAAACACATAATTGATTAGATAAAACCCTTAAATACTTCATTTTCAATCATCTATTTGTTTCTCGTTAAAATACTGAGTAAGATATTGAAAAGGGGAGAAGTTCGGATTTTATTGCATATATAAACGTTTCAGCCAGATTAGAGCAGTTTTACATGTACATCTTCCATCGGTAATATAAATGGAAAATCAGGAACATTTTAGTTAATTCTAATGAAAACACATTGGTTTTTATCATTTGTATTGGAAACAACATTGTCATATGTCTTTTCTTGGATGTAAATAATACGAAACCTCGCTTTATGATTTAAAGTTAAAATCCTCAAATATGGTAAAATAGTGACTTTTTTCACGTTTTTCATGTAGTTTGATATTACGTAAATATATTCATTTTTACCAATATTTCGATACTATTTCATGTAGTATCACGATATGTCAGTTGGCCTTCAAATCTCAGAATTTCGCATAATATTGCATTTTAAGCAAGTTTTTTTGCATTTTGTTTCGTACGAAAAATCATCGAATTTAGCAATATTTTGACGTTTATTATCTCCTTTTCCTTTAAGTGATTTAAACAAAATATCATCGAATTAGGCAATATTTTGCCGTTTTTTCACGTTTTTGTGTATTTTCAGTTTATTGTTATTAATTCATTAAATATACGATAAAAATGATGCAAACACATAATTGATTAGATAATAACCTTAAATACTTCATTTTCAATCATCTATTTGTTTCTCGTTAAAATACTGAGTAAGATATTGAAAAGGGGAGAAGTTCGGTTTTTATTGCATATATCGACGTTTCAGCCAGATTAGAGCAGTTTTACGTGTACATCTTCCATCGGTAATATAAACGAAAAATCAGGAACATTTTAGTTAATTCTAATGAAAACACATTGGTTTTTATCATTTGTATTGGAAACAACATTGTCATATGTCTTTTCTTAATCTAAATAATACGAAACCTCGCTTTATGATTTGAAGTTAAAATCCTCAAATATGGTAAAATAGTGACTTTTTTCACGTTTTTCATGTAGTTTGATATTACGTAAATATATTCATTTTTACCAATATTTCGATACTATTTCATGTAGTATCACGATATGTCAGTTGGCCTTGAAATCTCAGAATTTCGCATAATATTGCATTTTAAGCAAGTTTTTTTGCATTTTGTTTCGTATGAAAAATCATCGAATTTAGCAATATTTTGACGTTTATTATCTCCTTTTCCTTTATGTGATTTTAACAAAATATCATCGAATTAGGCAATATTTTGCCGTTTTTCCACGTTTTTGTGAATTTTCAGTTTATTGTTATTAATTCATTAAATATACGATAAAAATGATGCAAACACATAATTGATTAGATAATAAACTTAAATACTTCATTTTCAATCATCTATTTGTTTCTCGTTAAAATACTGAGTAAGATATATAAAAGGGAAGTTCGGTTTTTATTGCATATATCGACGTTTCAGCCGGATTAGAACGGTTTTACGTGTACATCTTCCATCGGTAATATAAACGGAAAATCAGGAACATTTTAGTTAATTCCATTTGTTTTTATCATTTGTATTGGAAACAACATTGTCATATGTCTTTTCTTGGATCTAAATAATACGAAACCTCGCTCTATGATTTGAAGTTAAAATTCTCAAATATGGTAAAATTGTGACTTTTTTCACGTTTTTCATGTAGTTTGATATTACGTAAATATATTCATTTTTCCCAATATTTCGATACTATTTCATGTAGTATCACGATATGTGAGTTGGCCTTCAAATCTCAGAATTTCGCATAATATTGCATTTTAAGCAAGTTTTTTTGCATTTTGTTTCGTACGAAAAATCATCGTATATAGCAATATTTTGACGTTTATTATCTCCTTTTCCTTTATGTGATTTAAACAAAATATCATCGAATCAGGCAATATTTTGCCGTTTTTTCACGTTTTTGTGTATTTTCAGTTTATTGTTATTAATTCATTAAATATACGATAAAAATGATGCAAACACATAATTGATTAGGTAAAACCCTTAAATACTTCATTTTCAATCATCTATTTGTTTCTCGTTAAAATAATGAGTAAGATATTGAAAAGGGGAGAAGTTCGGTTTTTATTGCATATATCGACGTTTCAGCCGGATTAGAGCAGTTTTACGTGTACATCTTCCATCGGTAATATAAACGAAAAATCAGGAACATTTTAGTTAATTCCATTTGTTTTTATCATTTGTATTGGAAACAACATTGTCATATGTCTTTTCTTGGATCTAAATAATACGAAACCTCGCTCTATGATTTGAAGTTAAAATTCTCAAATATGGTAAAATTGTGACTTTTTTCAAGTTTTTCATGTAGTTTGATATTACGTAAATATATTCATTTTTCCCAATATTTCGATACTATTTCATGTAGTATCACGATATGTGAGTTGGCCGTCAAATCTCAGAATTTCGCATAATATTGCATTTTAAGCAAGTTTTTTTGCATTTTGTTTCGTACGAAAAATCATCGTATATAGCAATATTTTGACGTTTATTATCTCCTTTTCCTTTATGTGATTTAAACAAAATATCATCGAATCAGGCAATATTTTGCCGTTTTTCCACGTTTTTGTGAATTTTCAGTTTATTGTTATTAATTCATTAAATATACGATAAAAATGATGCAAACACATAATTGATTAGATAATAACCTTAAATACTTCATTTTCAATCATCTATTTGTTTCTCGTTATAATACTGAGTAAGATATTGAAAAGGGGAGAAGTTCGGTTTTTATTGCATATATCGACGTTTCAGCCGGATTAGAGCAGTTTTACGTGTACATCTTCCATCGGTAATATAAACGGAAAATCAGGAACATTTTAGTTAATTCTAATGAAAACACATTGGTTTTTATCATTTGTATTGGAAACAACATTGTCATATGTCTTTTCTTGGATCTAAATAATACGAAACCTCGCTTTATGATTTAAAGTTAAAATCCTCAAATATGGTAAATTAGTGACTTTTTTCACGTTTTTCATGTAGTTTGATATTACGTAAATATATTCATTTTTACCAATATTTCGATACTATTTCATGTAGTATCACGATATGTCAGTTGGCCTTCAAATCTCTGAATTTCGCATAATTTTGCATTTTAAGCAAGTTTTTTTTCATTTTGTTTCGTACGAAAAATCATCGAATTTAGCAATATTTTGACGTTTATTATCTCCTTTTCCTTTAAGTGATTTAAACAAAATATCATCGAATTAGGCAATATTTTGCCGTTTTTTCACGTTTTTGTGTATTTTCAGTTTATTGTTATTAATTCATTAAATATACGATAAAAATGATGCAAACACATAATTGATTACATAAAACCCTTAAATACTTCATTTTCAATCATCTATTTGTTTCTCGTTAAAATAATGAGTAAGATATTGAAAAGGGGAGAAGTTCGGTTTTTATTGCATATATCGACGTTTCAGCCGGATTAGAGCAGTTTTACGTGTACATCTTCCATCGGTAATATAAACGGAAAATCAGGAACATTTTAGTTAATTCTAATGAAAACACATTGGTTTTTATCATTTGTATTGGAAACAACATTGTCATATGTCTTTTCTTGGATCTAAATAATACGAAACCTCGCTTTATGATTTGAAGTTAAAATCCTCAAATATGGTAAAATAGTGACTTTTTTCACGTTTTTCATGTAGTTTGATATTACGTAAATATATTCATTTTTACCAATATTTCGATACTATTTCATGTAGTATCACGATATGTGAGTTGGCCTTCAAATCTCAGAATTTCGCATAATATTGCATTTTAAGCAAGTTTTTTTGCATTTTGTTTCGTACGAAAAATCATCGTTTATAGCAATATTTTGACGTTTATTATCTCCTTTTCCTTTATGTGATTTAAACAAAATATCATCGAATTAGGCAATATTTTGCCGTTTTTCCACGTTTTTGTGAATTTTCAGTTTATTGTTATTAATTCATTAAATATACGATAAAAATGATGCAAACACATAATTGATTAGATAATAACCTTAAATACTTCATTTTCAATCATCTATTTGTTTCTCGTTAAAATACTGACTAAGATATTGAAAAGGGGAGAAGTTCGGTTTTTATTGCATATATCGACGTTTCAGCCGGATTAGAGCGGTTTTACGTGTATATCTTCCATCGGTAATATAAACGGAAAATCAGGAACATTTTAGTTAATTCTTATGAAAACCCATTGGTTTTTATCATTTGTATTGGAAACAACATTGTCATATGTCTTTTCTTGGATCTAAATAATACGAAACCTCGCTGTATGATTTGAAGTTAAAATCCTCAAATATGGTAAAATAGTGACTTTTTTCACGTTTTTCATGTAGTTTGATATTACGCAAATATATTCATTTTTACCAATATTTCGATACTATTTCATGTTTTATCACGATATGTCAGTTGGCCTTCAAATCTCAGAATTTCGCATAATATTGCATTTTAAGCAAGTTTTTTTGCATTTTGTTTCGTACGAAAAATCATCGAATTTAGCAATATTTTGACGTTTATTATCTCCTTTTCCTTTAAGTGATTTAAACAAAATATCATCGAATTAGGCAATATTTTGCCGTTTTTTCACGTTTTTGTGAATTTTCAGTTTATTGTTATTAATTCATTAAATATACGATAAAAATGATGCAAACACATAATTGATTAGATAAAACCCTTAAATACTTCATTTTCAATCATCTATTTGTTTCTCGTTAAAATACTGAGTAAGATATTGAAAAGGGGAGAAGTTCGGATTTTATTGCATATATAAACGTTTCAGCCAGATTAGAGCAGTTTTACGTGTACATCTTCCATCGGTAATATAAATGGAAAATCAGGAACATTTTAGTTAATTCTAATGAAAACACATTGGTTTTTATCATTTGTATTGGAAACAACATTGTCATATGTCTTTTCTTAATCTAAATAATACGAAACCTCGCTTTATGATTTGAAGTTAAAATCCTCAAATATGGTAAAATAGTGACTTTTTTCACGTTTTTCATGTAGTTTGATATTACGTAAATATATTCATTTTTACCAATATTTCGATACTATTTCATGTAGTATCACGATATGTCAGTTGGCCTTGAAATCTCAGAATTTCGCATAATATTGCATTTTAAGCAAGTTTTTTTGCATTTTGTTTCGAATGAAAAATCATCGAATTTAGCAATATTTTGACGTTTATTATCTCCTTTTCCTTTATGTGATTTTAACAAAATATCATCGAATTAGGCAATATTTTGCCGTTTTTCCACGTTTTTGTGAATTTTCAGTTTATTGTTATTAATTCATTAAATATACGATAAAAATGATGCAAACACATAATTGATTAGATAATAAACTTAAATACTTCATTTTCAATCATCTATTTGTTTCTCGTTAAAATACTGAGTAAGATATATAAAAGGGAAGTTCGGTTTTTATTGCATATATCGACGTTTCAGCCGGATTAGAACGGTTTTACGTGTACATCTTCCATCGGTAATATAAACGGAAAATCAGGAACATTTTAGTTAATTCCATTTGTTTTTATCATTTGTATTGGAAACAACATTGTCATATGTCTTTTCTTGGATCTAAATAATACGAAACCTCGCTCTATGATTTGAAGTTAAAATTCTCAAATATGGTAAAATTGTGACTTTTTTCACGTTTTTCATGTAGTTTGATATTACGTAAATATATTCATTTTTCCCAATATTTCGATACTATTTCATGTAGTATCACGATATGTGAGTTGGCCTTCAAATCTCAGAATTTCGCATAATATTGCATTTTAAGCAAGTTTTTTTGCATTTTGTTTCGTACGAAAAATCATCGTATATAGCAATATTTTGACGTTTATTATCTCCTTTTCCTTTATGTGATTTAAACAAAATATCATCGAATCAGGCAATATTTTGCCGTTTTTCCACGTTTTTGTGAATTTTCAGTTTATTGTTATTAATTCATTAAATATACGATAAAAATGATGCAAACACATAATTGATTAGATAATAACCTTAAATACTTCATTTTCAATCATCTATTTGTTTCTCGTTATAATACTGAGTAAGATATTGAAAAGGGGAGAAGTTCGGTTTTTATTGCATATATCGACGTTTCAGCCGGATTAGAACGGTTTTACGTGTACATCTTCCATCGGAAATATAAACGGAAAATAAGGAACATTTTAGTTAATTCTTATGAAAACCCATTGGTTTTTATCATTTGTATTGGAAACAACATTGTCATATGTCTTTTCTTGGATCTAAATAATACGAAACCTCGCTGTATGATTTGAAGTTAAAATCCTCAAATATGGTAAAATAGTGACTTTTTTCACGTTTTTCATGTAGTTTGATATTACGCAAATATATTCATTTTTACCAATATTTCGATACTATTTCATGTTTTATCACGATATGTCAGTTGGCCTTCAAATTTCAGAATTTCGCATAATATTGCATTTTAAGCAAGTTTTTTTGCATTTTGTTTCGTACGAAAAATCATCGAATTTAGCAATATTTTGACGTTTATTATCTCCTTTTCCTTTAAGTGATTTAAACAAAATATCATCGAATTAGGCAATATTTTGCCGTTTTTTCACGTTTTTGTGAATTTTCAGTTTATTGTTATTAATTCATTAAATATACGATAAAAATGATGCAAACACATAATTGATTAGATAAAACCCTTAAATACTTCATTTTCAATCATCTATTTGTTTCTCGTTAAAATACTGAGTAAGATATTGAAAAGGGGAGAAGTTCGGATTTTATTGCATATATAAACGTTTCAGCCAGATTAGAGCAGTTTTACGTGTACATCTTCCATCGGTAATATAAATGGAAAATCAGGAACATTTTAGTTAATTCTAATGAAAACACATTGGTTTTTATCATTTGTATTGGAAACAACATTGTCATATGTCTTTTCTTGGATGTAAATAATACGAAACCTCGCTTTATGATTTAAAGTTAAAATCCTCAAATATGGTAAAATAGTGACTTTTTTCACGTTTTTCATGTAGTTTGATATTACGTAAATATATTCATTTTTACCAATATTTCGATACTATTTCATGTAGTATCACGATATGTCAGTTGGCCTTCAAATCTCAGAATTTCGCATAATATTGCATTTTAAGCAAGTTTTTTTGCATTTTGTTTCGTACGAAAAATCATCGAATTTAGCAATATTTTGACGTTTATTATCTCCTTTTCTTTTAAGTGATTTAAACAAAATATCATCGAATTAGGCAATATTTTGCCGTTTTTTCACGTTTTTGTGTATTTTCAGTTTATTGTTATTAATTCATTAAATATACGATAAAAATGATGCAAACACATAATTGATTAGATAATAACCTTAAATACTTCATTTTCAATCATCTATTTGTTTCTCGTTAAAATACTGAGTAAGATATTGAAAAGGGGAGAAGTTCGGTTTTTATTGCATATATCGACGTTTCAGCCAGATTAGAGCAGTTTTACGTGTACATCTTCCATCGGTAATATAAACGAAAAATCAGGAACATTTTAGTTAATTCTAATGAAAACACATTGGTTTTTATCATTTGTATTGGAAACAACATTGTCATATGTCTTTTCTTAATCTAAATAATACGAAACCTCGCTTTATGATTTGAAGTTAAAATCCTCAAATATGGTAAAATAGTGACTTTTTTCACGTTTTTCATGTAGTTTGATATTACGTAAATATATTCATTTTTACCAATATTTCGATACTATTTCATGTAGTATCACGATATGTCAGTTGGCCTTGAAATCTCAGAATTTCGCATAATATTGCATTTTAAGCAAGTTTTTTTGCATTTTGTTTCGTATGAAAAATCATCGAATTTAGCAATATTTTGACGTTTATTATCTCCTTTTCCTTTATGTGATTTTAACAAAATATCATCGAATTAGGCAATATTTTGCCGTTTTTCCACGTTTTTGTGAATTTTCAGTTTATTGTTATTAATTCATTAAATATACGATAAAAATGATGCAAACACATAATTGATTAGATAATAAACTTAAATACTTCATTTTCAATCATCTATTTGTTTCTCGTTAAAATTCTGAGTAAGATATATAAAAGGGAAGTTCGGTTTTTATTGCATATATCGACGTTTCAGCCGGATTAGAACGGTTTTACGTGTACATCTTCCATCGGTAATATAAACGGAAAATCAGGAACATTTTAGTTAATTCCATTTGTTTTTATCATTTGTATTGGAAACAACATTGTCATATGTCTTTTCTTGGATCTAAATAATACGAAACCTCGCTCTATGATTTGAAGTTAAAATTCTCAAATATGGTAAAATTGTGACTTTTTTCACGTTTTTCATGTAGTTTGATATTACGTAAATATATTCATTTTTCCCAATATTTCGATACTATTTCATGTAGTATCCCGATATGTGAGTTGGCCTTCAAATCTCAGAATTTCGCATAATATTGCATTTTAAGCAAGTTTTTTTGCATTTTGTTTCGTACGAAAAATCATCGTATATAGCAATATTTTGACGTTTATTATCTCCTTTTCCTTTATGTGATTTAAACAAAATATCATCGAATCAGGCAATATTTTGCCGTTTTTCCACGTTTTTGTGAATTTTCAGTTTATTGTTATTAATTCATTAAATATACGATAAAAATGATGCAAACACATAATTGATTAGATAATAACCTTAAATACTTCATTTTCAATCATCTATTTGTTTCTCGTTATAATACTGAGTAAGATATTGAAAAGGGGAGAAGTTCGGTTTTTATTGCATATATCGACGTTTCAGCCGGATTAGAACGGTTTTACGTGTACATCTTCCATCGGAAATATAAACGGAAAATAAGGAACATTTTAGTTAATTCTTATGAAAACCCATTGGTTTTTATCATTTGTATTGGAAACAACATTGTCATATGTCTTTTCTTGGATCTAAATAATACGAAACCTCGCTGTATGATTTGAAGTTAAAATCCTCAAATATGGTAAAATAGTGACTTTTTTCACGTTTTTCATGTATTTTGATATTACGTAAATATATTCATTTTTACCAATATTTCGATACTATTTCATGTTTTATCACGATATGTCAGTTGGCCTTGAAATCTCAGAATTTCGCATAATATTGCATTTTAAGCAAGTTTTTTTGCATTTTGTTTCGTACGAAAAATCATCGAATTTAGCAATATTTTGACGTTTATTATCTCCTTTTCCTTTAAGTGATTTAAACAAAATATAATCGAATTAGGCAATATTTTGCCGTTTTTTCACGTTTTTGTGAATTTTCAGTTTATTGTTATTAATTCATTAAATATACGATAAAAATGATGCAAACACATAATTGATTAGATAATAACCTTAAATACTTCATTTTCAATCATCTATTTGTTTCTCGTTAAAATACTGAGTAAGATATTGAAAAGGGGAGAAGTTCGGTTTTTATTGCATATATCGACGTTTCAGCCGGATTAGAGCAGTTTTACGTGTACATCTTCCATCGGTAATATAAACGGAAAATCAGGAACATTTTAGTTAATTCTAATGAAAACACATTGGTTTTTATCATTTGTATTGGAAACAACATTGTCATATGTCTTTTCTTGGATCTCAATAATACGAAACCTCGCTTTATGATTTAAAGTTAAAATCCTCAAATATGGTAAATTAGTGACTTTTTTCACGTTTTTCATGTAGTTTGATATTACGTAAATATATTCATTTTTACCAATATTTCGATACTATTTCATGTAGTATCACGATATGTCAGTTGGCCTTCAAATCTCTGAATTTCGCATAATTTTGCATTTTAAGCAAGTTTTTTTTTCATTTTGTTTCGTACGAAAAATCATTGCATTTAGCAATATTTTGACGTTTATTATCTCCTTTTCCTTTATGTGATTTTAACAAAATATCATCGAATTAGGCAATATTTTGCCGTGTTTCCACGTTTTTGTGAATTTTCAGTTTATTGTTATTAATTCATTAAATATACGATAAAAATGATGCAAACACATAATTGATTAGATAATAACCTTAAATACTTCATTTTCAATCATCTATTTGTTTCTCGTTAAAATACTGACTAAGATATTGAAAAGGGGAGAAGTTCGGTTTTTATTGCATATATCGACGTTTCAGCCGGATTAGAACGGTTTTACGTGTACATCTTCCATCGGTAATATAAACGGAAAATCAGGAACATTTTAGTTAATTCCATTTGTTTTTATCATTTGTATTGGAAACAACATTGTCATATGTCTTTTCTTGGATCTAAATAATACGAAACCTCGCTGTATGATTTGAAGTTAAAATCCTCAAATATGGTAAAATTGTGACTTTTTTCACGTTTTTCATGTAGTTTGATATTACGTAAATATATTCATTTTTACCAATATTTCGATACTATTTCATGTAGTATCACGATATGTGAGTTGGCCTTCAAATCTCAGAATTTCGCATAATATTGCATTTTAAGCAAGTTTTTTTGCATTTTGTTTCGTACGAAAAATCATCGTATATAGCAATATTTTGACGTTTATTATCTCCTTTTCCTTTATGTGATTTAAACAAAATATCATCGAATTAGGCAATATTTTGCCGTTTTTCCACGTTTTTGTGAATTTTCAGTTTATTGTTATTAATTCATTAAATATACGATAAAAATGATGCAAACACATAATTGATTAGATAATAACCTTAAATACTTCATTTTCAATCATCTATTTGTTTCTCGTTAAAATACTGACTAAGATATTGAAAAGGGGAGAAGTTCGGTTTTTATTGCATATATCGACGTTTCAGCCGGATTAGAGCGGTTTTACGTGTATATCTTCCATCGGTAATATAAACGGAAAATCAGGAACATTTTAGTTAATTCTTATGAAAACCCATTGGTTTTTATCATTTGTATTGGAAACAACATTGTCATATGTCTTTTCTTGGATCTAAATAATACGAAACCTCGCTGTATGATTTGAAGTTAAAATCCTCAAATATGGTAAAATAGTGACTTTTTTCACGTTTTTCATGTAGTTTGATATTACGCAAATATATTCATTTTTACCAATATTTCGATACTATTTCATGTTTTATCACGATATGTCAGTTGGCCTTCAAATCTCAGAATTTCGCATAATATTGCATTTTAAGCAAGTTTTTTTGCATTTTGTTTCGTACGAAAAATCATCGAATTTAGCAATATTTTGACGTTTATTATCTCCTTTTCCTTTAAGTGATTTAAACAAAATATCATCGAATTAGGCAATA
This sequence comes from Procambarus clarkii, assembly GCF_040958095.1. Taxonomy (NCBI): domain Eukaryota; kingdom Metazoa; phylum Arthropoda; class Malacostraca; order Decapoda; family Cambaridae; genus Procambarus; species Procambarus clarkii. Next base: position 4,608,377 of record NC_091206.1, on the reverse strand, counting down.
TTTTGCCGTTTTTTCACGTTTTTGTGTATTTTCAGTTTATTGTTATTAATTCATTAAATATACGATAAAAATGATGCAAACACATAATTGATTAGATAATAACCTTAAATACTTCATTTTCAATCATCTATTTGTTTCTCGTTAAAATACTGAGTAAGATATTGAAAAGGGGAGAAGTTCGGTTTTTATTGCATATATCGACGTTTCAGCCAGATTAGAGCAGTTTTACGTGTACATCTTCCATCGGTAATATAAACGAAAAATCAGGAACATTTTAGTTAATTCTAATGAAAACACATTGGTTTTTATCATTTGTATTGGAAACAACATTGTCATATGTCTTTTCTTAATCTAAATAATACGAAACCTCGCTTTATGATTTGAAGTTAAAATCCTCAAATATGGTAAAATAGTGACTTTTTTCACGTTTTTCATGTAGTTTGATATTACGTAAATATATTCATTTTTACCAATATTTCGATACTATTTCATGTAGTATCACGATATGTCAGTTGGCCTTGAAATCTCAGAATTTCGCATAATATTGCATTTTAAGCAAGTTTTTTTGCATTTTGTTTCGTATGAAAAATCATCGAATTTAGCAATATTTTGACGTTTATTATCTCCTTTTCCTTTATGTGATTTTAACAAAATATCATCGAATTAGGCAATATTTTGCCGTTTTTCCACGTTTTTGTGAATTTTCAGTTTATTGTTATTAATTCATTAAATATACGATAAAAATGATGCAAACACATAATTGATTAGATAATAAACTTAAATACTTCATTTTCAATCATCTATTTGTTTCTCGTTAAAATTCTGAGTAAGATATATAAAAGGGAAGTTCGGTTTTTATTGCATATATCGACGTTTCAGCCGGATTAGAACGGTTTTACGTGTACATCTTCCATCGGTAATATAAACGGAAAATCAGGAACATTTTAGTTAATTCCATTTGTTTTTATCATTTGTATTGGAAACAACATTGTCATATGTCTTTTCTTGGATCTAAATAATACGAAACCTCGCTCTATGATTTGAAGTTAAAATTCTCAAATATGGTAAAATTGTGACTTTTTTCACGTTTTTCATGTAGTTTGATATTACGTAAATATATTCATTTTTCCCAATATTTCGATACTATTTCATGTAGTATCACGATATGTGAGTTGGCCTTCAAATCTCAGAATTTCGCATAATATTGCATTTTAAGCAAGTTTTTTTGCATTTTGTTTCGTACGAAAAATCATCGTATATAGCAATATTTTGACGTTTATTATCTCCTTTTCCTTTATGTGATTTAAACAAAATATCATCGAATCAGGCAATATTTTGCCGTTTTTCCACGTTTTTGTGAATTTTCAGTTTAATGTTATTAATTCATTAAATATACGATAAAAATGATGCAAACACATAATTGATTAGATAATAACCTTAAATACTTCATTTTCAATCATCTATTTGTTTCTCGTTATAATACTGAGTAAGATATTGAAAAGGGGAGAAGTTCGGTTTTTATTGCATATATCGACGTTTCAGCCGGATTAGAACGGTTTTACGTGTACATCTTCCATCGGAAATATAAACGGAAAATAAGGAACATTTTAGTTAATTCTTATGAAAACCCATTGGTTTTTATCATTTGTATTGGAAACAACATTGTCATATGTCTTTTCTTGGATCTAAATAATACGAAACCTCGCTGTATGATTTGAAGTTAAAATCCTCAAATATGGTAAAATAGTGACTTTTTTCACGTTTTTCATGTATTTTGATATTACGTAAATATATTCATTTTTACCAATATTTCGATACTATTTCATGTTTTATCACGATATGTCAGTTGGCCTTGAAATCTCAGAATTTCGCATAATATTGCATTTTATGCAAGTTTTTTTGCATTTTGTTTCGTACGAAATATCATCGAATTTAGCAATATTTTGACGTTTATTATCTCCTTTTCCTTTAAGTGATTTAAACAAAATATAATCGAATTAGGCAATATTTTGCCGTTTTTTCACGTTTTTGTGAATTTTCAGTTTATTGTTATTAATTCATTAAATATACGATAAAAATGATGCAAACACATAATTGATTAGATAATAACCTTAAATACTTCATTTTCAATCATCTATTTGTTTCTCGTTAAAATACTGAGTAAGATATTGAAAAGGGGAGAAGTTCGGTTTTTATTGCATATATCGACGTTTCAGCCGGATTAGAGCAGTTTTACGTGTACATCTTCCATCGGTAATATAAACGGAAAATCAGGAACATTTTAGTTAATTCTAATGAAAACACATTGGTTTTTATCATTTGTATTGGAAACAACATTGTCATATGTCTTTTCTTGGATCTCAATAATACGAAACCTCGCTTTATGATTTAAAGTTAAAATCCTCAAATATGGTAAATTAGTGACTTTTTTCACGTTTTTCATGTAGTTTGATATTACGTAAATATATTCATTTTTACCAATATTTCGATACTATTTCATGTAGTATCACGATATGTCAGTTGGCCTTCAAATCTCTGAATTTAGCATAATTTTGCATTTTAAGCAAGTTTTCTTTTCATTTTGTTTCGTACGAAAAATCATCGAATTTAGCAATATTTTGACGTTTATTATCTCCTTTTCCTTTATGTGATTTTAACAAAATATCATCGAATTAGGCAATATTTTGCCGTGTTTCCACGTTTTTGTGAATTTTCAGTTTATTGTTATTAATTCATTAAATATACGATAAAAATGATGCAAACACATAATTGATTAGATAATAACCTTAAATACTTCATTTTCAATCATCTATTTGTTTCTCGTTAAAATACTGAGTAAGATATTGAAAAGGGGAGAAGTTCGGTTTTTATTGCATATATCGACGTTTCAGCCGGATTAGAACGGTTTTACGTGTACATCTTCCATCGGTAATATAAACGGAAAATCAGGAACATTTTAGTTAATTCCATTTGTTTTTATCATTTGTATTGGAAACAACATTGTCATATGTCTTTTCTTGGATCTAAATAATACGAAACCTCGCTGTATGATTTGAAGTTAAAATCCTCAAATATGGTAAAATTGTGACTTTTTTCACGTTTTTCATGTAGTTTGATATTACGTAAATATATTCATTTTTACCAATATTTCGATACTATTTCATGTAGTATCACGATATGTGAGTTGGCCTTCAAATCTCAGAATTTCGCATAATATTGCATTTTAAGCAAGTTTTTTTGCATTTTGTTTCGTACGAAAAATCATCGTATATAGCAATATTTTGACGTTTATTATCTCCTTTTCCTTTATGTGATTTAAACAAAATATCATCGAATTAGGCAATATTTTGCCGTTTTTCCACGTTTTTGTGAATTTTCAGTTTATTGTTATTAATTCATTAAATATACGATAAAAATGATGCAAACACATAATTGATTAGATAATAACCTTAAATACTTCATTTTCAATCATCTATTTGTTTCTCGTTAAAATACTGACTAAGATATTGAAAAGGGGAGAAGTTCGGTTTTTATTGCATATATCGACGTTTCAGCCGGATTAGAGCGGTTTTACGTGTATATCTTCCATCGGTAATATAAACGGAAAATCAGGAACATTTTAGTTAATTCTTATGAAAACCCATTGGTTTTTATCATTTGTATTGGAAACAACATTGTCATATGTCTTTTCTTGGATCTAAATAATACGAAACCTCGCTGTATGATTTGAAGTTAAAATCCTCAAATATGGTAAAATAGTGACTTTTTTCACGTTTTTCATGTAGTTTGATATTACGCAAATATATTCATTTTTACCAATATTTCGATACTATTTCATGTTTTATCACGATATGTCAGTTGGCCTTCAAATCTCAGAATTTCGCATAATATTGCATTTTAAGCAAGTTTTTTTGCATTTTGTTTCGTACGAAAAATCATCGAATTTAGCAATATTTTGACGTTTATTATCTCCTTTTCCTTTAAGTGATTTAAACAAAATATCATCGAATTAGGCAATATTTTGCCGTTTTTTCACGTTTTTGTGAATTTTCAGTTTATTGTTATTAATTCATTAAATATACGATAAAAATGATGCAAACACATAATTGATTAGATAATAACCTAAATACTTCATTTTCAATCATCTATTTGTTTCTCGTTAAAATACTGAGTAAGATATTGAAAAGGGGAGAAGTTCGGTTTTTATTGCATATATCGACGTTTCAGCCGGATTAGAGCAGTTTTACGTGTACATCTTCCATCGGTAATATAAATGGAAAATCAGGAACATTTTAGTTAATTCTAATGAAAACACATTGGTTTTTATCATTTGTATTGGAAACAACATTGTCATATGTCTTTTCTTGTATGTAAATAATACGAAACCTCGCTTTATGATTTAAAGTTAAAATCCTCAAATATGGTAAAATAGTGACTTTTTTCACGTTTTTCATGTAGTTTGATATTACGTAAATATATTCATTTTTACCAATATTTCGATACTATTTCATGTAGTATCACGATATGTCAGTTGGCCTTCAAATCTCAGAATTTCGCATAATATTGCATTTTAAGCAAGTTTTTTTGCATTTTGTTTCGTACGAAAAATCATCGAATTTAGCAATATTTTGACGTTCATTATCTCCTTTTCCTTTAAGTGATTTAAACAAAATATCATCGAATTAGGCAATATTTTGCCGTTTTTTCACGTTTTTGTGTATTTTCAGTTTATTGTTATTAATTCATTAAATATACGATAAAAATGATGCAAACCCATAATTGATTAGATAATAACCTTAAATACTTCATTTTCAATCATCTATTTGTTTCTCGTTAAAATACTGAGTAAGATATTGAAAAGGGGAGAAGTTCGGTTTTTATTGCATATATCGACGTTTCAGCCGGATTAGAGCAGTTTTACGTGAACATCTTCCATCGGTAATATAAACGGAAAATCAGGAACATTTTAGTTAATTCTTATGAAAACCCATTGGTTTTTATCATTTGTATTGGAAACAACATTGTCATATGTCTTTTCTTGGATCTAAATAATACGAAACCTCGCTGTATGATTTAAAGTTAAAATCCTCAAATATGGTAAAATAGTGACTTTTTTCACGTTTTTCTTGTAGTTTGATATTACGTAAATATATTCATTTTTACCAATATTTCGATACTATTTCATGTAGTATCACGATATGTCAGTTGGCCTTCAAATCTCAGAATTTCGCATAATATTGCATTTTAAGCAAGTTTTTTTGCATTTTGTTTCGTACGAAAAATCATCGTATATAGCAATATTTTGACGTTTATTATCTCCTTTTCCTTTATGTGATTTAAACAAAATATCATCGAATTAGGCAATATTTTGCCGTTTTTCCACGTTTTTGTGAATTTTCAGTTTATTGTTATTAATTCATTAAATATACGATAAAAATGATGCAAACACATAATTGATTAGATAATAACCTTAAATACTTCATTTTCAATCATCTATTTGTTTCTCGTTAAAATACTGAGTAAGATATTGAAAAGGGGAGAAGTTCGGTTTTTATTGCATATATCGACGTTTCAGCCGGATTAGAACGGTTTTACGTGTACATCTTCCATCGGAAATATAAACGGAAAATAAGGAACATTTTAGTTAATTCCATTTGTTTTTATCATTTGTATTGGAAACAACATTGTCATATGTCTTTTCTTGGATCTAAATAATACGAAACCTCGCTCTATGATTTGAAGTTAAAATCCTCAAATATGGTAAAATAGTGACTTTTTTCACGTTTTTCATGTAGTTTGATATTACGTAAATATATTCATTTTTACCAATATTTCGATACTATTTCATATTTTATCACGATATGTCAGTTGGCCTTCAAATCTCAGAATTTCGCATAATATTGCATTTTAAGCAAGTTTTTTTGCATTTTGTTTCGTACGAAAAATCATCGTATATAGCAATATTTTGACGTTTATTATCTCCTTTTCCTTTATGTGATTTAAACAAAATATCATCGAATTAGGCAATATTTTGCCGTTTTTCCACGTTTTTGTGAATTTTCAGTTTATTGTTATTAATTCATTAAATATACGATAAAAATGATGCAAACACATAATTGATTAGATAATAACCTTAAATACTTCATTTTCAATCATCTATTTGTTTCTCGTTAAAATACTGACTAAGATATTGAAAAGGGGAGAAGTTCGGTTTTTATTGCATATATCGACGTTTCAGCCGGATTAGAGCGGTTTTACGTGTATATCTTCCATCGGTAATATAAACGGAAAATCAGGAACATTTTAGTTAATTCTTATGAAAACCCATTGGTTTTTATCATTTGTATTGGAAACAACATTGTCATATGTCTTTTCTTGGATCTAAATAATACGAAACCTCGCTGTATGATTTGAAGTTAAAATCCTCAAATATGGTAAAATAGTGACTTTTTTCACGTTTTTCATGTAGTTTGATATTACGTAAATATATTCATTTTTACCAATATTTCGATACTATTTCATATTTTATCACGATATGTCAGTTGGCCTTCAAATCTCAGAATTTCGCATAATATTGCATTTAAGCAAGTTTTTTTGCATTTTGTTTCGTACGAAAAATTATCGAATTTAGCAATATTTTGACGTTTATTATCTCCTTTTCCTTTAAGTGATTTAAACAAAATATCATCGAATTAGGCAATATTTTGCCGTTTTTTCACGTTTTTGTGAATTTTCAGTTTATTGTTATTAATTCATTAAATATACGATAAAAATGATGCAAACACATAATTGATTAGATAATAACCTAAATACTTCATTTTCAATCATCTATTTGTTTCTCGTTAAAATACTGAGTAAGATATTGAAAAGGGGAGAAGTTCGGTTTTTATTGCATATATCGACGTTTCAGCCGGATAAGAGCAGTTTTACGTGTACATCTTCCATCGGTAATATAAATGGAAAATCAGGAACATTTTAGTTAATTCTAATGAAAGCACATTGGTTTTTATCATTTGTATTGGAAACAACATTGTCATATGTCTTTTCTTGGATGTAAATAATACGAAACCTCGCTTTATGATTTAAAGTTAAAATCCTCAAATATGGTAAAATAGTGACTTTTTTCACGTTTTTCATGTAGTTTGATATTACGTAAATATATTCATTTTTACCAATATTTCGATACTATTTCATGTAGTATCACGATATGTGAGTTGGCCTTCAAATCTCAGAATTTCGCATAATATTGCATTTTAAGCAAGTTTTTTTGCATTTTGTTTCGTACGAAAAATCATCGTATATAGCAATATTTTGACGTTTATTATCTCCTTTTCCTTTATGTGATTTAAACAAAATATCATCGAATTAGGCAATATTTTTCCGTTTTTCCACGTTTTTGTGAATTTTCAGTTTATTGTTATTAATTCATTAAATATACGATAAAAATGATGCAAACACATAATTGATTAGATAATAACCTTAAATACTTCATTTTCAATCATCTATTTGTTTCTCGTTAAAATACTGACTAAGATATTGAAAAGGGGAGAAGTTCGGTTTTTATTGCATATATCGACGTTTCAGCCGGATTAGAGCGGTTTTACGTGTATATCTTCCATCGGTAATATAAACGGAAAATCAGGAACATTTTAGTTAATTCTTATGAAAACCCATTGGTTTTTATCATTTGTATTGGAAACAACATTGTCATATGTGTTTTCTTGGATCTAAATAATACGAAACCTCGCTGTATGATTTGAAGTTAAAATCCTCAAATATGGTAAAATAGTGACTTTTTTCACGTTTTTCATGTAGTTTGATATTACGCAAATATATTCATTTTTACCAATATTTCGATACTATTTCATGTTTTATCACGATATGTCAGTTGGCCTTCAAATCTCAGAATTTCGCATAATATTGCATTTTAAGCAAGTTTTTTTGCATTTTGTTTTGTACGAAAAATCATCGAATTTAGCAATATTTTGACGTTTATTATCTCCTTTTCCTTTAAGTGATCTAAACAAAATATCATCGAATTAGGCAATATTTTGCCGTTTTTTCACGTTTTTGTGAATTTTCAGTTTATTGTTATTAATTCATTAAATATACGATAAAAATGATGCAAACACATAATTGATTAGATAATAACCTAAATACTTCATTTTCAATCATCTATTTGTTTCTCGTTAAAATACTGAGTAAGATATTGAAAAGGGGAGAAGTTCGGTTTTTATTGCATATATCGACGTTTCAGCCGGATTAGAGCAGTTTTACGTGTACATCTTCCATCGGTAATATAAATGGAAAATCAGGAACTTTTTAGTTAATTCTAATGAAAACACATTGGTTTTTATCATTTGTATTGGAAACAACATTGTCATATGTCTTTTCTTGGATGTAAATAATACGAAACCTCGCTTTATGATTTAAAGTTAAAATCCTCAAATATGGTAAAATAGTGACTTTTTTCACGTTTTTCATGTAGTTTGATATTACGTAAATATATTCATTTTTACCAATATTTCGATACTATTTCATGTAGTTTCACGATATGTCAGTTGGCCTTCAAATCTCAGAATTTCGCATAATATTGCATTTTAAGCAAGTTTTTTTGCATTATGTTTCGTACGAAAAATTATCGAATTTAGCAATATTTTGACGTTTATTATCTCCTTTTCCTTTAAGTGATTTAAACAAAATATCATCGAATTAGGCAATATTTTGCCGTTTTTTCACGTTTTTGTGAATTTTCAGTTTATTGTTATTAATTCATTAAATATACGATAAAAATGATGCAAACACATAATTGATTAGATAATAACCTTAAATACTTCATTTTCAATCATCTATTTGTTTCTCGTTAAAATACTGAGTAAGATATTGAAAAGGGGAGAAGTTCGGTTTTTATTGCATATATCGACGTTTCAGCCGGATTAGAACGGTTTTACGTGTACATCTTCCATCGGTAATATAAACGGAAAATCAGGAACATTTTAGTTAATTCCATTTGTTTTTATCATTTGTATTGGAAACAACATTGTCATATGTCTTTTCTTGGATCTAAATAATACGAAACCTCGCTCTATGATTTGAAGTTAAAATCCTCAAATATGGTAAAATTGTGACTTTTTTCACGTTTTTCATGTAGTTTGATATTACGTAAATATATTCATTTTTACCAATATTTCGATACTATTTCATGTAGTATCACGATATGTGAGTTGGCCTTCAAATCTCAGAATTTCGCATAATATTGCATTTTAAGCAAGTTTTTTTGCATTTTGTTTCGTACGAAAAATCATCGTATATAGCAATATTTTGACGTTTATTATCTCCTTTTCCTTTATGTGATTTAAACAAAATATCATCGAATTAGGCAATATTTTTCCGTTTTTCCACGTTTTTGTGAATTTTCAGTTTATTGTTATTAATTCATTAAATATACGATAAAAATGATGCAAACACATAATTGATTAGATAATAACCTTAAATACTTCATTTTCAATCATCTATTTGTTTCTCGTTAAAATACTGACTAAGATATTGAAAAGGGGAGAAGTTCGGTTTTTATTGCATATATCGACGTTTCAGCCGGATTAGAGCGGTTTTACGTGTATATCTTCCATCGGTAATATAAACGGAAAATCAGGAACATTTTAGTTAATTCTTATGAAAACCCATTGGTTTTTATCATTTGTATTGGAAACAACATTGTCATATGTCTTTTCTTGGATCTAAATAATACGAAACCTCGCTGTATGATTTGAAGTTAAAATCCTCAAATATGGTAAAATAGTGACTTTTTTCACGTTTTTCATGTAGTTTGATATTACGCAAATATATTCATTTTTACCAATATTTCGATACTATTTCATGTTTTATCACGATATGTCAGTTGGCCTTCAAATCTCAGAATTTCGCATAATATTGCATTTTAAGCAAGTTTTTTTGCATTTTGTTTTGTACGAAAAATCATCGAATTTAGCAATATTTTGACGTTTATTATCTCCTTTTCCTTTAAGTGATTTAAACAAAATATCATCGAATTAGGCAATATTTTGCCGTTTTTTCACGTTTTTGTGAATTTTCAGTTTATTGTTATTAATTCATTAAATATACGATAAAAATGATGCAAACACATAATTGATTAGATAATAACCTAAATACTTCATTTTCAATCATCTATTTGTTTCTCGTTAAAATACTGAGTAAGATATTGAAAAGGGGAGAAGTTCGGTTTTTATTGCATATATCGACGTTTCAGCCGGATTAGAGCAGTTTTACGTGTACATCTTCCATCGGTAATATAAATGGAAAATCAGGAACTTTTTAGTTAATTCTAATGAAAACACATTGGTTTTTATCATTTGTATTGGAAACAACATTGTCATATGTCTTTTCTTGGATCTAAATAATACGAAACCTCGCTGTATGATTTAAAGTTAAAATCCTCAAATATGGTAAAATAGTGACTTTTTTCACGTTTTTCATATAGTTTGATATTACGTAAATATATTCATTTTTACCAATATTTCGATACTATTTCATGTAGTATCACGATATGTCAGTTGGCCTTCAAATCTCAGAATTTCGCATAATATTGCATTTTAAGCAAGTTTTTTTGCATTTTGTTTCGTACGAAAAATCATCGAATTTAGCAATATTTTGACGTTTATTATCTCCTTTTCCTCTATGTGATTTTAACAAAATATCATCGAATTAGGCAATATTTTGCCGTTTTTTCACGTTTCTGTGAATTTTCAGTTTATTGTTATTAATTCATTAAATATACGATAAAAATGATGCAAACACATAATTGATTAGATAATAACCTTAAATACTTCATTTTCAATCATCTATTTGTTTCTCGTTAAAATACTGAGTAAGATATTGAAAAGGGGAGAAGTTCGGTTTTTATTGCATATATCGACGTTTCAGCCGGATTAGAACGGTTTTACGTGTACATCTTCCATCGGAAATATAAACGGAAAATAAGGAACATTTTAGTTAATTCCATTTGTTTTTATCATTTGTATTGGAAACAACATTGTCATACGTCTTTTCTTGGATCTAAATAATACGAAACCTCGCTCTATGATTTGAAGTTAAAATCCTCAAATATGGTAAAATAGTGACTTTTTTCACGTTTTTCATGTAGTTTGATAGTACGTAAATATATTCATTTTTACCAATATTTCGATACTATTTCATGTTTTATCACGATATGTCAGTTGGCCTTCAAATCTCAGAATTTCGCATAATATTGCATTTTAAGCAAGTTTTTTTGCATTTTGTTTCGTACGAAAAATCATCGAATTTAGCAATATTTTGACGTTTATTATCTCCTTTTCCTTTAAGTGATTTAAACAAAATATCATCGAATTAGGCAATATTTTGCCGTTTTTTCACGTTTTTGTGAATTTTCAGTTTATTGTTATTAATTCATTAAATATACGATAAAAATGATGCAAACACATAATTGATTAGATAATAACCTAAATACTTCATTTTCAATCATCTATTTGTTTCTCGTTAAAATACTGAGTAAGATATTGAAAAGGGCAGAAGTTCGGTTTTTATTGCATATATCGACGTTTCAGCCGGATAAGAGCAGTTTTACGTATACATCTTCCATCGGTAATATAAATGGAAAATCAGGAACATTTTAGTTAATTCTAATGAAAACACATTGGTTTTTATCATTTGTATTGGAAACAACATTGTCATATGTCTTTTCTTGGATGTAAATAATACGAAACCTCGCTTTATGATTTAAAGTTAAAATCCTCAAATATGGTAAAATAGTGACTTTTTTCACGTTTTTCATGTAGTTTGATATTACGTAAATATATTCATTTTTACCAATATTTCGATACTATTTCATGTAGTATCACGATATGTCAGTTGGCCTTCAAATCTCAGAATTTCGCATAATATTGCATTTTAAGCAAGTTTTTTTGCATTTTGTTTCGTACGAAAAATCATCGAATTTAGCAATATTTTGACGTTTATTATCTCCTTTTCCTCTATGTGATTTTAACAAAATATCATCGAATTAGGCAATATTTTGCCGTTTTTTCACGTTTCTGTGAATTTTCAGTTTATTGTTATTAATTCATTAAATATACGATAAAAATGATGCAAACACATAATTGATTAGATAATAACCTTAAATACTTCATTTTCAATCATCTATTTGTTTCTCGTTAAAATACTGAGTAAGATATTGAAAAGGGGAGAAGTTCGGTTTTTATTGCATATATCGACGTTTCAGCCGGATTAGAACGGTTTTACGTGTACATCTTCCATCGGAAATATAAACGGAAAATAAGGAACATTTTAGTTAATTCCATTTGTTTTTATCATTTGTATTGGAAACAACATTGTCATACGTCTTTTCTTGGATATAAATAATACGAAACCTCGCTCTATGATTTGAAGTTAAAATCCTCAAATATGGTAAAATAGTGACTTTTTTCACGTTTTTCATGTAGTTTGATAGTACGTAAATATATTCATTTTTACCAATATTTCGATACTATTTCATGTTTTATCACGATATGTCAGTTGGCCTTCAAATCTCAGAATTTCGCATAATATTGCATTTTAAGCAAGTTTTTTTGCATTTTGTTTCGTACGAAAAATCATCGAATTTAGCAATATTTTGACGTTTATTATCTCCTTTTCCTTTAAGTGATTTAAACAAAATATCATCGAATTTGGCAATATTTTGCCGTTTTTTCACGTTTTTGTGAATTTTCAGTTTATTGTTATTAATTCATTAAATATACGATAAAAATGATGCAAACACATAATTGATTAGATAATAACCTAAATACTTCATTTTCAATCATCTATTTGTTTCTCGTTAAAATACTGAGTAAGATATTGAAAAGGGGAGAAGTTCGGTTTTTATTGCATATATCGACGTTTCAGCCGGATAAGAGCAGTTTTACGTGTACATCTTCCATCGGTAATATAAATGGAAAATCAGGAACATTTTAGTTAATTCTAATGAAAACACATTGGTTTTTATCATTTGTATTGGAAACAACATTGTCATATGTCTTTTCTTGGATGTAAATAATACGAAACCTCGCTTTATGATTTAAAGTTAAAATCCTCAAATATGGTAAAATAGTGACTTTTTTCACGTTTTTCATGTAGTTTGATATTACGTAAATATATTCATTTTTACCAATATTTCGATACTATTTCATGTAGTATCACGATATGTCAGTTGGCCTTCAAATCTCAGAATTTCGCATAATATTGCATTTTAAGCAAGTTTTTTTGCATTTTGTTTCGTACGAAAAATCATCGAATTTAGCAATATTTTGACGTTTATTATCTCCTTTTCCTCTATGTGATTTTAACAAAATATCATCGAATTAGGCAATATTTTGCCGTTTTTTCACGTTTTTGTGAATTTTCAGTTTATTGTTATTAATTCATTAAATATACGATAAAAATGATGCAAACACATAATTGATTAGATAATAACCTTAAATACTTCATTTTCAATCATCTATTGGTTTCTCGTTAAAATACTGAGTAAGATATTGAAAAGGGGAGAAGTTCGGTTTTTATTGCATATATCGACGTTTCAGCCGGATTAGAGCAGTTTTACGTGTACATCTTCCATCGGTAATATAAACGGAAAATCAGGAACGTTTTAGTTAATTCTAATGAAAACACATTGGTTTTTATCATTTGTATTGGAAACAACATTGTCATATGTCTTTTCTTGGATGTAAATAATACGAAACCTCGCTTTATGATTTAAAGTTAAAATCCTCAAATATGGTAAAATAGTGACTTTTTTCACGTTTTTCATGTAGTTTGATATTACGTAAATATATTCATTTTTACCAATATTTCGATACTATTTCATGTAGTATCACGATATGTCAGTTGGCCTTCAAATCTCAGAATTTCGCCTAATATTGCATTTTAAGCAAGTTTTTTTGCATTTTGTTTCGTACGAAAAATCATCGAATTTAGCAATATTTTGACGTTTATTATCTCCTTTTCCTCTATGTGATTTTAACAAAATATCATCGAATTAGGCAATATTTTGCCGTTTTTTCACGTTTTTGTGAATTTTCAGTTTATTGTTATTAATTCATTAAATATACGATAAAAATGATGCAAACACATAATTGATTAGATAATAACCTTAAATACTTCATTTTCAATCATCTATTTGTTTCTCGTTAAAATACTGAGTAAGATATTGAAAAGGGGAGAAGTTCGGTTTTTATTGCATATATCGACGTTTCAGCCGGATTAGAGCAGTTTTACGTGTACATCTTCCATCGGTAATATAAACGGAAAATCAGGAACATTTTAGTTAATTCTAATGAAAACACATTGGTTTTTATCATTTGTATTGGAAACAACATTGTCATATGTCTTTTCTTGGATCTAAATAATACGAAACCTCGCTCTATGATTTGAAGTTAAAATCCTCAAATATGGTAAAATTGTGACTTTTTTCACGTTTTTCATGTAGTTTGATATTACGTAAATATATTCATTTTTACCAATATTTCGGTACTATTTCATGTAGTATCACGATATGTGAGTTGGCCTTCAAATCTCAGAATTTCGCATAATATTGCATTTTAAGCAAGTTTTTTTGCATTTTGTTTCGTACGAAAAATTATCGAATTTAGCAATATTTTGACGTTTATTATCTCCTTTTCCTTTAAGTGATTTAAACAAAATATCATCGAATTAGGCAATATTTAGCCGTTTTTTCACGTTTTTGTGAATTTTCAGTTTATTGTTATTAATTCATTAAATATACGATAAAAATGATGCAAACACATAATTGATTAGATAATAACCTTAAATACTTCATTTTCAATCATCTATTTGTTTCTCGTTAAAATACTGAGTAAGATATTGAAAAGGGGAGAAGTTCGGTTTTTATTGCATATATCGACGTTTCAGCCGGATTAGAACGGTTTTACGTGTACATCTTCCATCGGTAATATAAACGGAAAATCAGGAACATTTTAGTTAATTCCATTTGTTTTTATCATTTGTATTGGAAACAACATTGTCATATGTCTTTTCTTGGGTCTAAATAATACGAAACCTCGCTCTATGATTTGAAGTTAAAATCCTCAAATATGGTAAAATTTTGACTTTTTTCACGTTATTCATGTAGTTTGATATTACGTAAATATATTCATTTTTACCAATATTTCGATACTATTTCATGTAGTATCACGATATGTGAGTTGGCCTTCAAATCTCAGAATTTCGCATAATATTGCATTTTAAGCAAGTTTTTTTGCATTTTGTTTCGTACGAAAAATCATCGTATATAGCAATATTTTGACGTTTATTATCTCCTTTTCCTTTATGTGATTTAAACAAAATATCATCGAATTAGGCAATATTTTTCCGTTTTTCCACGTTTTTGTGAATTTTCAGTTTATTGTTATTAATTCATTAAATATACGATAAAAATGATGCAAACACATAATTGATTAGATAATAACCTTAAATACTTCATTTTCAATCATCTATTTGTTTCTCGTTAAAATACTGACTAAGATATTGAAAAGGGGAGAAGTTCGGTTTTTATTGCATATATCGACGTTTCAGCCGGATTAGAGCGGTTTTACGTGTATATCTTCCATCGGTAATATAAACGGAAAATCAGGAACATTTTAGTTAATTCTTATGAAAACCCATTGGTTTTTATCATTTGTATTGGAAACAACATTGTCATATGTCTTTTCTTGGATCTAAATAATACGAAACCTCGCTGTATGATTTAAAGTTAAAATCCTCAAATATGGTAAAATAGTGACTTTTTTCACGTTTTTCATGTAGTTTGATATTACGTAAATATATTCATTTTTACCAATATTTCGATACTATTTCATGTAGTATCACGATATGTCAGTTGGCCTTCAAATCTCAGAATTTCTCATAATATTGCATTTTAAGCAAGTTTTTTTGCATTTTGTTTCGTACGAAAAATCATCGAATTTAGCAATATTTTGACGTTTATTATCTCCTTTTCCTCTATGTGATTTTAACAAAATATCATTTAATTAGGCAATATTTTGCCGTTTTTTCACGTTTTTGTGAATTTTCAGTTTATTGTTATTAATTCATTAAATATACGATAAAAATGATGCAAACACATAATTGATTAGATAATAACCTTAAATACTTCATTTTCAATCATCTATTTGTTTCTCGTTAAAATACTGAGTAAGATATTGAAAAGGGGAGAAGTTCGGTTTTTATTGCATATATCGACGTTTCAGCCGGATTAGAACGGTTTTACGTGTACATCTTCCATCGGAAATATAAACGGAAAATAAGGAACATTTTACTTAATTCCATTTGTTTTTATCATTTGTATTGGAAACAACATTGTCATATGTCTTTTCTTGGATCTAAATAATACGAAACCTCGCTCTATGATTTGAAGTTAAAATCCTCAAATATGGTAAAATAGTGACTTTTTTCACGTTTTTCATGTAGTTTGATATTACGTAAATATATTCATTTTTACCAATATTTCGATACTATTTCATGTAGTATCACGATATGTCAGTTGGCCTTCAAATCTCAGAATTTCGCATAATATTGCATTTTAAGCAAGTTTTTTTGCATTTTGTTTCGTACGAAAAATCATCGAATTTAGCAATATTT
This sequence comes from Procambarus clarkii, assembly GCF_040958095.1. Taxonomy (NCBI): domain Eukaryota; kingdom Metazoa; phylum Arthropoda; class Malacostraca; order Decapoda; family Cambaridae; genus Procambarus; species Procambarus clarkii. The sequence continues at coordinate 4,591,688 of NC_091206.1, read as the reverse complement.
TGACGTTTATTATCTCCTTTTCCTCTATGTGATTTTAACAAAATATCATCGAATTAGGCAATATTTTGCCGTTTTTTCACGTTTTTGTGAATTTTCTGTTTATTGTTATTAATTCATTAAATATACGATAAAAATGATGCAAACACATAATTGATTAGATAATAACCTTAAATACTTCATTTTCAATCATCTATTTGTTTCTCGTTAAAATACTGAGTAAGATATTGAAAAGGGGAGAAGTTCGGTTTTTATTGCATATATCGTCGTTTCAGCCGGATTAGAGCAGTTTTACGTGAACATCTTCCATCGGTAATATAAACGGAAAATCAGGAACATTTTAGTTAATTCTTATGAAAACCCATTGGTTTTTATCATTTGTATTGGAAACAACATTGGCATATGTCTTTTCTTGGATCTAAATAATACGAAACCTCGCTGTATGATTTAAAGTTAAAATCCTCAAATATGGTAAAATAGTGACTTTTTTCACGTTTTTCATGTAGTTTGATATTACGTAAATATATTCATTTTTACCAATATTTCGATACTATTTCATGTAGTATCACCATATGTCAGTTGGCCTTCAAATCTCAGAATTTCGCATAATATTGCATTTTAAGCAAGTTTTTTTGCATTTTGTTTCGTACGAAAAATCATCGAATTTAGCAATATTTTGACGTTTATTATCTCCTTTTCCTCTATGTGATTTTAACAAAATATCATCGAATTAGGCAATATTTTGCCGTTTTTTCACGTTTTTGTGAATTTTCAGTTTATTGTTATTAATTCATTAAATATACGATAAAAATGATGCAAACACATAATTGATTAGATAATAACCTTAAATACTTCATTTTCAATCATCTATTTGTTTCTCGTTAAAATACTGAGCAAGATATTGAAAAGGGGAGAAGTTCGGTTTTTATTGCATATATCGACGTTTCAGCCGGATTAGAGCAGTTTTACGTGTACATCTTCCATCGGTAATATAAACGGAAAATCAGGAACATTTTAGTTAATTCTAATGAAAACACATTGGTTTTTATCATTTGTATTGGAAACAACATTGTCATATGTCTTTTCTTGGATCTAAATAATACGAAACCTCGCTCTATGATTTGAAGTTAAAATCCTCAAATATGGTAAAATTGTGACTTTTTCACGTTTTTCATGTAGTTTGATATTACGTAAATATATTCATTTTTACCAATATTTCGATACTATTTCATGTAGTATCACGATATGTGAGTTGGCCTTCAAATCTCAGAATTTCGCATAATATTGCATTTTAAGCAAGTTTTTTTGCATTTTGTTTCGTACGAAAAATCATCGTATATAGCAATATTTTGACGTTTATTATCTCCTTTTCCTTTATGTGATTTAAACAAAATATCATCGAATTAGGCAATATTTAGCCGTTTTTCCATGTTTTTGTGAATTTTCAGTTTATTGTTATTAATTCATTAAATATACGATAAAAACGATGCAAACACATAACTGATTAGATAATAACCTTAAATACTTCATTTTCAATCATCTATTTGTTTCTCGTTAAAATACTGAGTAAGATATTGAAAAGGGGAGAAGTTCGGTTTTTATTGCATATATCGACGTTTCAGCCGGATTAGAGCAGTTTTACGTGTACATCTTCCATCGGTAATATAAATGGAAAATCAGGAACATTTTAGTTAATTCTAATGAAAACACATTGGTTTTTATCATTTGTATTGGAAACAACATTGTCATATGTCTTTTCTTGGATCTAAATAATACGAAACCTCGCTTTATGATTTAAAGTTAAAATCCTCAAATATGGTAAAATATTGACTTTTTTCACGTTTTTCATGTAGTTTGATATTACGTAAATATATTCATTTTTACCAATATTTCGATACTATTTCATGTAGTATCACGATATGTCAGTTGGCCTTCAAATCTCAGAATTTCGCATAATATTGCATTTTAAGCAAGTTTTTTTGCATTTTGTTTCGTACGAATAATCATCGAATATAGCAATATTTTGACGTTTATTATCTCCTTTTCCTTTAAGTGATATAACAAAATATCATCGAACTAGGCAATATTTTGCCGTTTTTTCACGTTTTTGTGTATTTTCAGTTTATTGTTATTAATTCATTAAATATACGATAAAAATGATGCAAACACATAATTGATTAGATAATTACCTTAAATACTTCATTTTCAATCATCTATTTGTTTCTCGTTAAAATACTGAGTAAGATATTGAAAAGGGGAGAAGTTCGGTTTTTATTGCATATATCGACGTTTCAGCCGGATTAGAGCAGTTTTACGTGTACATCTTCCATCGGTAATATAAACGGAAAATCAGGAACATTTTAGTTAATTCTAATGAAAACACATTGGTTTTTATCATTTGTATTGGAAACAACATTGTCATATGTCTTTTCTTGGATCTAAATAATACGAAACCTCGCTCTATGATTTGAAGTTAAAATCCTCAAATATGGTAAAATTGTGACTTTTTTCACGTTTTTCATGTAGTTTGATATTACGTAAATATATTCATTTTTACCAATATTTCGATACTATTTCATGTAGTATCACGATATGTGAGTTGGCCTTCAAATCTCAGAATTTCGCATAATATTACATTTTAAGCAAGTTTTTTTGCATTTTGTTTCGTACGAAAAATCATCGTATATAGCAATATTTTGACGTTTATTATCTCCTTTTCCTTTATGTGATTTAAACAAAATATCATCGAATTAGGCAATATTTAGCCGTTTTTCCATGTTTTTGTGAATTTTCAGTTTATTGTTATTAATTCATTAAATATACGATAAAAACGATGCAAACACATAATTGATTAGATAATAACCTTAAATACTTCATTTTCAATCATCTATTTGTTTCTCGTTAAAATACTGAGTAGGATATTGGAAAGGGGAGAAGTTCGGTTTTTATTGCATATATCGACGTTTCAGCCGGATTAGAGCGGTTTTACGTGTATATCTTCCATCGGTAATATAAACGGAAAATCAGGAACATTTTAGTTAATTCTAATGAAAACACATTGGTTTTTATCATTTGTATTGGAAACAACATTGTCATATGTCTTTTCATGGATCTAAATAATACGAAACCTCGCTTTATGATTTAAAGTGAAAATCCTCAAATATGGTAAAATAGTGACTTTTTTCACGTTTTTCATGTAGTTTGATATTACGTAAATATATTCATTTTTACCAATATTTCGATACTATTTCATGTAGTATCACGATATGTGAGTTGGCCTTCAAATCTCAGAATTTCGCATAATATTGCATTTTAAGCAAGTTTTTTTGCATTTTGTTTCGTACGAAAAATCATCGAATTTAGCAATATTTTGACGTTTATTATCTCCTTTTCCTTTATGTGATTTTAACAAAATATCATCGAATTAGGCAATATTTTGTTGTTTTTCCACGTTTTTGTGAATTTTCAGTTGATTGTTATTAATTCATTAAATATACGATAAAAATTATGCAAACACATAATTGATTAGATAATAACCTTAAATACTTCATTTTCAATCATCAATTTGTTTCTCGTTAAAATACTGAGTAAGATATTGAAAAGGGAAGAAGTTCGGTTTTTATTGCATATATCGACGTTTCAGCCGGATTAGAACGGTTTTACGTGTACATCTTCCATCGGTAATATAAATGGAAAATCAGGAACATTTTAGTTAATTCCATTTGTTTTATCATTTGTATTGGAAACAACATTGTCATATGTCTTTTCTTGGATCTAAATAATACGAAACCTCGCTCTATGATTTGAAGTTAAAATCCTCAAATATGGTAAAATTGTGACTTTTTTCACGTTTTTTATGTAGTTTGATATTACGTAAATATATTCATTTTTACCAATATTTCGATACTATTTCATGTAGTATCACGATATGTGAGTTGGCCTTCAAATCTCAGAATTTCGCATAATATTGCATTTTAAGCAAGTTTTTTTGCATTTTGTTTCGTACGAAAAATCATCGAATTTAGCAATATTTTGACGTTTATTATCTCCTTTTCCTTTATGTGATTTTAACAAAATATCATCGAATTAGGCAATATTTTGCCGTTTTTTCCACGTTTTTGTGAATTTTCAGTTTATTGTTATTAATTCATTAAATATACGATAAAAATGATGCAAACACATAATTGATTAGATAATAACCTTAAATACTTCATTTTCAATCATCTATTTGTTTCTCGTTAAAATACTGAGTAAGATATTGAAAAGGGGAGAAGTTCGGTTTTTATTGCATATATCGACGTTTCAGCCGGATTAGAGCAGTTTTACGTGTACATCTTCCTTCGGTAATATAAACGGAAAATCAGGAACATTTTAGTTAATTCTAATTAAAACACATTGGTTTTTATCATTTGTATTGGAAACAACATTGTCATATGTCTTTTCTTGGATCTAAATAATACGAAACCTCGCTGTATGATTTAAAGTGAAAATCCTCAAATATGGTAAAATAGTGACTTTTTTCACGTTTTTCATGTAGTTTGATATTACGTAAATATATTCATTTTTACCAATATTTCGATACTATTTCATGTAGTATCACGATATGTCAGTTGGCCTTCAAATCTCAGAATTTCGCATAATATTGCATTTTAAGCAAGTTTTTTTGCATTTTGTTTCGTACGAAAAATCATCGTATATAGCAATATTTTGACGTTTATTATCTCCTTTTCCTTTATGTGATTTAAACAAAATATCATCGAATTAGGCAATATTTAGCCGTTTTTCCATGTTTTTGTGAATTTTCAGTTTATTGTTATTAATTCATTAAATATACGATAAAAACGATGCAAACACATAATTGATTAGATAATAACCTTAAATACTTCATTTTCAATCATCTATTTGTTTCTCGTTAAAATACTGAGTAGGATATTGGAAAGGGGAGAAGTTCGGTTTTTATTGCATATATCGACGTTTCAGCCGGATTAGAGCGGTTTTACGTGTATATCTTCCATCGGTAATATAAACGGAAAATCAGGAACATTTTAGTTAATTCTAATGAAAACACATTGGTTTTTATCATTTGTATTGGAAACAACATTGTCATATGTCTTTTCATGGATCTAAATAATACGAAACCTCGCTTTATGATTTAAAGTGAAAATCCTCAAATATGGTAAAATAGTGACTTTTTTCACGTTTTTCATGTAGTTTGATATTACGTAAATATATTCATTTTTACCAATATTTCGATACTATTTCATGTAGTATCACGATATGTCAGTTGGCCTTCAAATCTCAGAATTTCGCATAATATTGCATTTTAAGCAAGTTTTTTTGCATTTTGTTTCGTACGAAAAATCATCGAATTTAGCAATATTTTGACGTTTATTATCTCCTTTTCCTTTATGTGATTTTAACAAAATATCATCGAATTAGGCAATATTTTGTTGTTTTTCCACGTTTTTGTGAATTTTCAGTTGATTGTTATTAATTCATTAAATATACGATAAAAATTATGCAAACACATAATTGATTAGATAATAACCTTAAATACTTCATTTTCAATCATCTATTTGTTTCTCGTTAAAATACTGAGTAAGATATTGAAAAGGGAAGAAGTTCGGTTTTTATTGCATATATCGACGTTTCAGCCGGATTAGAACGGTTTTACGTGTACATCTTCCATCGGTAATATAAATGGAAAATCAGGAACATTTTAGTTAATTCCATTTGTTTTTATCATTTGTATTGGAAACAACATTGTCATATGTCTTTTCTTGGATCTAAATAATACGAAACCTCGCTCTATGATTTGAAGTTAAAATCCTCAAATATGGTAAAATTGTGACTTTTTTCACGTTTTTCATGTAGTTTGATATTACGTAAATATATTCATTTTTACCAATATTTCGATACTATTTCATGTAGTATCACGATATGTGAGTTGGCCTTCAAATCTCAGAATTTCGCATAATATTGCATTTTAAGCAAGTTTTTTTGCATTTTGTTTCGTACGAAAAATCATCGAATTTAGCAATATTTTGACGTTTATTATCTCCTTTTCCTTTATGTGATTTTAACAAAATATCATCGAATTAGGCAATATTTTGCCGTTTTTTCCACGTTTTTGTGAATTTTCAGTTTATTGTTATTAATTCATTAAATATACGATAAAAATGATGCAAACACATAATTGATTAGATAATAACCTTAAATACTTCATTTTCAATCATCTATTTGTTTCTCGTTAAAATACTGAGTAAGATATTGAAAAGGGGAGAAGTTCGGTTTTTATTGCATATATCGACGTTTCAGCCGGATTAGAGCAGTTTTACGTGTACATCTTCCTTCGGTAATATAAACGGAAAATCAGGAACATTTTAGTTAATTCTAATTAAAACACATTGGTTTTTATCATTTGTATTGGAAACAACATTGTCATATGTCTTTTCTTGGATCTAAATAATACGAAACCTCGCTGTATGATTTAAAGTGAAAATCCTCAAATATGGTAAAATAGTGACTTTTTTCACGTTTTTCATGTAGTTTGATATTACGTAAATATATTCATTTTTACCAATATTTCGATACTATTTCATGTAGTATCACGATATGTCAGTTGGCCTTCAAATCTCAGAATTTCGCATAATATTGCATTTTAAGCAAGTTTTTTTGCATTTTGTTTCGTACGAAAAATCATCGAATTTAGCAATATTTTGACGTTTATTATCTCCTTTTCCTTTAAGTGATTTAAACAAAATATCATCGAATTAGGCAATATTTTGCCGTTTTTTCACGTTTTTGTGAATTTTCAGTTTATTGTTATTAATTCATTAAATATACGATAAAAATGATGCAAACACATAATTGATTAGATAATAACCTTAAATACTTCATTTTCAATCATCTATTTGTTTCTCGTTAAAATACTGAGTAAGATATTGAAAAGGGGAGAAGTTCGGTTTTTATTGCATATATCGACGTTTCAGCCGGATTAGAGCAGTTTTACGTGAACATCTTCCATCGGTAATATAAACGGAAAATCAGGAACATTTTAGTTAATTCTTATGAAAACCCATTGGTTTTTATCATTTGTATTGGAAAGAACATTGTCATATGTCTTTTCTTGGATCTAAATAATACGAAACCTCGCTGTATGATTTAAAGTTAAAATCCTCAAATATGGTAAAATAGTGACTTTTTCACGTTTTTCATGTAGTTTGATATTACGTAAATATATTCATTTTTACCAATATTTCGATACTATTTCATGTAGTATCACGATATGTCAGTTGGCCTTCAAATCTCAGAATTTCGCATAATATTGCATTTTAAGCAAGTTTTTTTGCATTTTGTTTCGTACGAAAAATCATCGAATTTAGCAAAATTTTGACGTTTATTATCTCCTTTTCCTTTAAGTGATTTAAACAAAATATCATCGAATTAGGCAATATTTTGCCGTTTTTTCACGTTTTTGTGAATTTTTAGTTTATTGTTATTAATTCATTAAATATACGATAAAAATTATGCAAACACATAATTGATTAGATAATAACCTTAAATACTTCATTTTCAATCATCTATTTGTTTCTCGTTAAAATACTGAGTAAGATATTGAAAAGGGGAGAAGTTCGGTTTTTATTGCATATATCGACGTTTCAGCCGGATTAGAGCAGTTTTACGTGTACATCTTCCATTGGTAATATAAACGGAAAATCAGGAACATTTTAGTTAATTCTAATGAAAACACATTGGTTTTTATCATTTGTATTGGAAACAACATTGTCATATGTCTTTTCTTGGATCTAAATAATACGAAACCTCGCTTTATGATTTAAAGTTAAAATCCTAAAATATGGTAAAATAGTGACTTTTTTTACGTTTTTCATGTAGTTTGATATTACGTAAATATATTCATTTTTACCAATATTTCGATACTATTTCATGTAGTATCACGATATGTCAGTTGGCCTTCTCAATCTCAGAATTTCGCATAATATTGCATTTTAAGCAAGTTTTTTTGTATTTTGTTTCGTACGAAAAATCATCGAATTTAGCAATATTTTGACGTTTATTATCTCCTTTTCCTTTATGTGATTTTAACAAAATATCATCGAATTAGGCAATATTTTGCCGTTTTTCCACGTTTTTGTGAATTTTCAGTTTATTGTTATTAATTCATTAAATATACGATAAAAATTATGCAAACACATAATTGATTAGATAATAACCTTAAATACTTCATTTTCAATCATCTATTTGTTTCTCGTTAAAATACTGAGTAAGATATTGAAAAGGGGAGAAGTTCGGTTTTTATTGCATATATCGACGTTTCAGCCGGATTAGAGCAGTTTTACGTGTACATCTTCCATCGGTAATATAAACGGAAAATCAGGAACATTTTAGTTAATTCTAATGAAAACACATTGGTTTTTATCATTTGTATTGGAAACCACATTGTCATATGTCTTTTCTTGGATCTAAATAATACGAAACCTCGCTCTATGATTTGAAGTTAAAATCCTCAAATATGGTAAAATTGTGACTTTTTTCACGTTTTTCATGTAGTTTGATATTACGTAAATATATTCATTTTTACCAATATTTCGATACTATTTCATGTAGTATCACGATATGTGAGTTGGCCTTCAAATCTCAGAATTTCGCATAATATTGCATTTTAAGCAAGTTTTTTTGCATTTTGTTTCGTACGAAAAATCATCGTATATAGCAATATTTTGACGTTTATTATCTCCTTTTCCTTTATGTGATTTAAACAAAATATCATCGAATTAGGCAATATTTAGCCGTTTTTCCATGTTTTTGTGAATTTTCAGTTTATTGTTATTAATTCATTAAATATACGATAAAAACGATGCAAACACATAATTGATTAGATAATAACCTTAAATACTTCATTTTCAATCATCTATTTGTTTCTCGTTAAAATACTGAGTAGGATATTGGAAAGGGGAGAAGTTCGGTTTTTATTGCATATATCGACGTTTCAGCCGGATTAGAGCGGTTTTACGTGTATATCTTCCATCGGTAATATAAACGGAAAATCAGGAACATTTTAGTTAATTCTAATGAAAACACATTGGTTTTTATCATTTGTATTGGAAACAACATTGTCATATGTCTTTTCATGGATCTAAATAATACGAAACCTCGCTTTATGATTTAAAGTGAAAATCCTCAAATATGGTAAAATAGTGACTTTTTTCACGTTTTTCATGTAGTTTGATATTACGTAAATATATTCATTTTTACCAATATTTCGATACTATTTCATGTAGTATCACGATATGTCAGTTGGCCTTCAAATCTCAGAATTTCGCATAATATTGCATTTTAAGCAAGTTTTTTTGCATTTTGTTTCGTACGAAAAATCATCGAATTTAGCAATATTTTGACGTTTATTATCTCCTTTTCCTTTATGTGATTTTAACAAAATATCATCGAATTAGGCAATATTTTGTTGTTTTTCCACGTTTTTGTGAATTTTCAGTTGATTGTTATTAATTCATTAAATATACGATAAAAATTATGCAAACACATAATTGATTAGATAATAACCTTAAATACTTCATTTTCAATCATCTATTTGTTTCTCGTTAAAATACTGAGTAAGATATTGAAAAGGGAAGAAGTTCGGTTTTTATTGCATATATCGACGTTTCAGCCGGATTAGAACGGTTTTACGTGTACATCTTCCATCGGTAATATAAATGGAAAATCAGGAACATTTTAGTTAATTCCATTTGTTTTTATCATTTGTATTGGAAACAACATTGTCATATGTCTTTTCTTGGATCTAAATAATACGAAACCTCGCTCTATGATTTGAAGTTAAAATCCTCAAATATGGTAAAATTGTGACTTTTTTCACGTTTTTCATGTAGTTTGATATTACGTAAATATATTCATTTTTACCAATATTTCGATACTATTTCATGTAGTATCACGATATGTGAGTTGGCCTTCAAATCTCAGAATTTCGCATAATATTGCATTTTAAGCAAGTTTTTTTGCATTTTGTTTCGTACGAAAAATCATCGAATTTAGCAATATTTTGACGTTTATTATCTCCTTTTCGTTTATGTGATTTTAACAAAATATCATCGAATTAGGCAATATTTTGCCGTTTTTTCCACGTTTTTGTGAATTTTCAGTTTATTGTTATTAATTCATTAAATATACGATAAAAATGATGCAAACACATAATTGATTAGATAATAACCTTAAATACTTCATTTTCAATCATCTATTTGTTTCTCGTTAAAATACTGAGTAAGATATTGAAAAGGGGAGAAGTTCGGTTTTTATTGCATATATCGACGTTTCAGCCGGATTAGAGCAGTTTTACGTGTACATCTTCCTTCGGTAATATAAACGGAAAATCAGGAACATTTTAGTTAATTCTAATTAAAACACATTGGTTTTTATCATTTGTATTGGAAACAACATTGTCATATGTCTTTTCTTGGATCTAAATAATACGAAACCTCGCTGTATGATTTAAAGTGAAAATCCTCAAATATGGTAAAATAGTGACTTTTTTCACGTTTTTCATGTAGTTTGATATTACGTAAATATATTCATTTTTACCAATATTTCGATACTATTTCATGTAGTATCACGATATGTCAGTTGGCCTTCAAATCTCAGAATTTCGCATAATATTGCATTTTAAGCAAGTTTTTTTGCATTTTGTTTCGTACGAAAAATCATCGAATTTAGCAATATTTTGACGTTTATTATCTCCTTTTCCTCTATGTGATTTTAACAAAATATCATCGAATTAGGCAATATTTTGCAGTTTTTTCACGTTTTTGTGAATTTTCAGTTTATTGTTATTAATTCATTAAATATACGATAAAAATGATGCAAACACATAATTGATTAGATAATAACCTTAAATACTTCATTTTCAATCATCTATTTGTTTCTAGTTAAAATACTGAGTAAGATATTGAAAATCGGAGAAGTTCGGTTTTTATTGCATATATCGACGTTTCAGCCGGATTAGAACGGTTTTACGTGTACATCTTCCATCGGAAATATAAACGGAAAATAAGGAACATTTTAGTTAATTCCATTTGTTTTTATCATTTGTATTGGAAACAACATTGTCATATGTCTTTTCTTGGATCTAAATAATACGAAACCTCGCTCTATGATTTGAAGTTAAAATCCTCAAATATGTTAAAATAGTGACTTTTTTCACGTTTTTCATGTAGTTTGATATTACGTAAATATATTCATTTTTACCAATATTTCGATACTATTTCATGTTTTATCACGATATGTCAGTTGGCCTTCAAATCTCAGAATTTCGCATAATATTTCATTTTAAGCAAGTTTTTTTGCATTTTGTTTCGTACGAAAAATCATCGAATTTAGCAATATTTTGACGTTTATTATCTCCTTTTCCTTTAAGTGATTTAAACAAAATATCATCGAATTAGGCAATATTTTGCCGTTTTTTCACGTTTTTGTGAATTTTCAGTTTATTGTTATTAATTCATTAAATATACGATAAAAATGATGCAAACACATAATTGATTAGATAATAACCTTAAATACTTCATTTTCAATCATCTATTTGTTTCTCGTTAAAATACTGAGTAAGATATTGAAAAGGGGAGAAGTTCGGTTTTTATTGCATATATCGACGTTTCAGCCGGATTAGAGCAGTTTTACGTGTACATCTTCCATCGGTAATATAAACGGAAAATCAGGAACATTTTAGTTAATTCTAATGAAAACACATTGGTTTTTATCATTTGTATTGGAAACAAGATTGTCATATGTCTTTTCTTGGATCTAAATAATACGAAACCTCGCTCTATGATTTGAAGTTAAAATCCTCAAATATGGTAAAATTGTGACTTTTTTCACGTTTTTAATGTAGTTTGATATTACGTAAATATATTCATTTTTACCAATATTTCGATACTATTTCATGTAGTATCACGATATGTGAGTAGGCCTTCAAATCTCAGAATTTCGCATAATATTGCATTTTAAGCAAGTTTTTTTGCATTTTGTTTCGTACGAAAAATCATCGTATATAGCAATATTTTGACGTTTATTATCTCCTTTTCCTTTATGTGATTTAAACAAAATATCATCGAATTAGGCAATATTTAGCCGTTTTTCCATGTTTTTGTGAATTTTCAGTTTATTGTTATTAATTCATTAAATATACGATAAAAACGATGCAAACACATAATTGATTAGATAATAACCTTAAATACTTCATTTTCAATCATCTATTTGTTTCTCGTTAAAATACTGAGTAAGATATTGAAAAGGGGAGATGTTCGGTTTTTATTGCATATATCGACGTTTCAGCCGGATTAGAGCAGTTTTACGTGTACATCTTCCATCGGTAATATAAATGGAAAATCAGGAACATTTTAGTTAATTCTAATGAAAACACATTGGTTTTTATCATTTGTATTGGAAACAACATTGTCATATGTCTTTTCTTGGATCTAAATAATACGAAACCTCGCTGTATGATTTAAAGTTAAAATCCACAAATATGGTAAAATAGTGACTTTTTTCACGTTTTTCATGTAGTTTGATATTACGTAAATATATTTATTTTTACCAATATTTCGATACTATTTCATGTAGTATCACGATATGTCAGTTGGCCTTCAAATCTCAGAATTTCGCAATAATATTGCATTTTAAGCAAGTTTTTTTGCATTTTGTTTCGTACGAAAAATCATCGAATTTAGCAATATTTTGACGTTTATTATCTCCTTTTCCTTTAAGTGATTTAAACAAAATATCATCGAATTAGGCAATGTTTTGCCGTTTTTTCACGTTTTTGTGAATTTTCAGTTTATTGTTATTAATTCATTAAATATACGATAAAAATGATGCAAACACATAATTGATTAGATAATAACCTTAAATACTTCATTTTCAATCATCTATTTGTTTCTCGTTAAAATACTGAGTAGGATATTGGAAAGGGGAGAAGTTCGGTTTTTATTGCATATATCGACGTTTCAGCCGGATTAGAGCGGTTTTACGTGTATATCTTCCATCGGTAATATAAACGGAAAATCAGGAACATTTTAGTTAATTCTAATGAAAACACATTGGTTTTTATCATTTGTATTGGAAACAACATTGTCATATGTCTTTTCATGGATCTAAATAATACGAAACCTCGCTTTATGATTTAAAGTGAAAATCCTCAAATATGGTAAAATAGTGACTTTTTTCACGTTTTTCATGTAGTTTGATATTACGTAAATATATTCATTTTTACCAATATTTCGATACTATTTCATGTAGTATCACGATATGTCAGTTGGCCTTCAAATCTCAGAATTTCGCATAATATTGCATTTTAAGCAAGTTTTTTTGCATTTTGTTTCGTACGAAAAATCATCGAATTTAGCAATATTTTGACGTTTATTATCTCCTTTTCCTTTATGTGATTTTAACAAAATATCATCGAATTAGGCAATATTTTGTTGTTTTTCCACGTTTTTGTGAATTTTCAGTTGATTGTTATTAATTCATTAAATATACGATAAAAATTATGCAAACACATAATTGATTAGATAATAACCTTAAATACTTCATTTTCAATCATCTATTTGTTTCTCGTTAAAATACTGAGTAAGATATTGAAAAGGGAAGAAGTTCGGTTTTTATTGCATATATCGACGTTTCAGCCGGATTAGAACGGTTTTACGTGTACATCTTCCATCGGTAATATAAATGGAAAATCAGGAACATTTTAGTTAATTCCATTTGTTTTTATCATTTGTATTGGAAACAACATTGTCATATGTCTTTTCTTGGATCTAAATAATACGAAACCTCGCTCTATGATTTGAAGTTAAAATCCTCAAATATGGTAAAATTGTGACTTTTTTCACGTTTTTCATGTAGTTTGATATTACGTAAATATATTCATTTTTACCAATATTTCGATACTATTTCATGTAGTATCACGATATGTGAGTTGGCCTTCAAATCTCAGAATTTCGCATAATATTGCATTTTAAGCAAGTTTTTTTGCATTTTGTTTCGTACGAAAAATCATCGAATTTAGCAATATTTTGACGTTTATTATCTCCTTTTCGTTTATGTGATTTTAACAAAATATCATCGAATTAGGCAATATTTTGCCGTTTTTTCCACGTTTTTGTGAATTTTCAGTTTATTGTTATTAATTCATTAAATATACGATAAAAATGATGCAAACACATAATTGATTAGATAATAACCTTAAATACTTCATTTTCAATCATCTATTTGTTTCTCGTTAAAATACTGAGTAAGATATTGAAAAGGGGAGAAGTTCGGTTTTTATTGCATATATCGACGTTTCAGCCGGATTAGAGCAGTTTTACGTGTACATCTTCCTTCGGTAATATAAACGGAAAATCAGGAACATTTTAGTTAATTCTAATTAAAACACATTGGTTTTTATCATTTGTATTGGAAACAACATTGTCATATGTCTTTTCTTGGATCTAAATAATACGAAACCTCGCTGTATGATTTAAAGTGAAAATCCTCAAATATGGTAAAATAGTGACTTTTTTCACGTTTTTCATGTAGTTTGATATTACGTAAATATATTCATTTTTACCAATATTTCGATACTATTTCATGTAGTATCACGATATGTCAGTTGGCCTTCAAATCTCAGAATTTCGCATAATATTGCATTTTAAGCAAGTTTTTTTGCATTTTGTTTCGTACGAAAAATCATCGAATTTAGCAATATTTTGACGTTTATTATCTCCTTTTCCTCTATGTGATTTTAACAAAATATCATCGAATTAGGCAATATTTTGCAGTTTTTTCACGTTTTTGTGAATTTTCAGTTTATTGTTATTAATTCATTAAATATACGATAAAAATGATGCAAACACATAATTGATTAGATAATAACCTTAAATACTTCATTTTCAATCATCTATTTGTTTCTAGTTAAAATACTGAGTAAGATATTGAAAATCGGAGAAGTTCGGTTTTTATTGCATATATCGACGTTTCAGCCGGATTAGAACGGTTTTACGTGTACATCTTCCATCGGAAATATAAACGGAAAATAAGGAACATTTTAGTTAATTCCATTTGTTTTTATCATTTGTATTGGAAACAACATTGTCATATGTCTTTTCTTGGATCTAAATAATACGAAACCTCGCTCTATGATTTGAAGTTAAAATCCTCAAATATGTTAAAATAGTGACTTTTTTCACGTTTTTCATGTAGTTTGATATTACGTAAATATATTCATTTTTACCAATATTTCGATACTATTTCATGTTTTATCACGATATGTCAGTTGGCCTTCAAATCTCAGAATTTCGCATAATATTTCATTTTAAGCAAGTTTTTTTGCATTTTGTTTCGTACGAAAAATCATCGAATTTAGCAATATTTTGACGTTTATTATCTCCTTTTCCTTTAAGTGATTTAAACAAAATATCATCGAATTAGGCAATATTTTGCCGTTTTTTCACGTTTTTGTGAATTTTCAGTTTATTGTTATTAATTCATTAAATATACGATAAAAATGATGCAAACACATAATTGATTAGATAATAACCTTAAATACTTCATTTTCAATCATCTATTTGTTTCTCGTTAAAATACTGAGTAAGATATTGAAAAGGGGAGAAGTTCGGTTTTTATTGCATATATCGACGTTTCAGCCGGATTAGAGCAGTTTTACGTGTACATCTTCCATCGGTAATATAAACGGAAAATCAGGAACATTTTAGTTAATTCTAATGAAAACACATTGGTTTTTATCATTTGTATTGGAAACAAGATTGTCATATGTCTTTTCTTGGATCTAAATAATACGAAACCTCGCTCTATGATTTGAAGTTAAAATCCTCAAATATGGTAAAATTGTGACTTTTTTCACGTTTTTAATGTAGTTTGATATTACGTAAATATATTCATTTTTACCAATATTTCGATACTATTTCATGTAGTATCACGATATGTGAGTAGGCCTTCAAATCTCAGAATTTCGCATAATATTGCATTTTAAGCAAGTTTTTTTGCATTTTGTTTCGTACGAAAAATCATCGTATATAGCAATATTTTGACGTTTATTATCTCCTTTTCCTTTATGTGATTTAAACAAAATATCATCGAATTAGGCAATATTTAGCCGTTTTTCCATGTTTTTGTGAATTTTCAGTTTATTGTTATTAATTCATTAAATATACGATAAAAACGATGCAAACACATAATTGATTAGATAATAACCTTAAATACTTCATTTTCAATCATCTATTTGTTTCTCGTTAAAATACTGAGTAAGATATTGAAAAGGGGAGATGTTCGGTTTTTATTGCATATATCGACGTTTCAGCCGGATTAGAGCAGTTTTACGTGTACATCTTCCATCGGTAATATAAATGGAAAATCAGGAACATTTTAGTTAATTCTAATGAAAACACATTGGTTTTTATCATTTGTATTGGAAACAACATTGTCATATGTCTTTTCTTGGATCTAAATAATACGAAACCTCGCTGTATGATTTAAAGTTAAAATCCACAAATATGGTAAAATAGTGACTTTTTTCACGTTTTTCATGTAGTTTGATATTACGTAAATATATTTATTTTTACCAATATTTCGATACTATTTCATGTAGTATCACGATATGTCAGTTGGCCTTCAAATCTCAGAATTTCGCAATAATATTGCATTTTAAGCAAGTTTTTTTGCATTTTGTTTCGTACGAAAAATCATCGAATTTAGCAATATTTTGACGTTTATTATCTCCTTTTCCTTTAAGTGATTTAAACAAAATATCATCGAATTAGGCAATGTTTTGCCGTTTTTTCACGTTTTTGTGAATTTTCAGTTTATTGTTATTAATTCATTAAATATACGATAAAAATGATGCAAACACATAATTGATTAGATAATAACCTTAAATACTTCATTTTCAATCATCTATTTGTTTCTAGTTAAAATACTGAGTAAGATATTGAAAAGGGGAGAAGTTCGGTTTTTATTGCATATATCGACGTTTCAGCCGGATTAGAACGGTTTTACGTGTACATCTTCCATCGGAAATATAAACGGAAAATAAGGAACATTTTAGTTAATTCCATTTGTTTTTATCATTTGTATTGGAAACAACATTGTCATATGTCTTTTCTTGGATCTAAATAATACGAAACCTCGCTCTATGATTTGAAGTTAAAATCCTCAAATATGTTAAAATAGTGACTTTTTTCACGTTTTTCATGTAGTTTGATATTACGTAAATATATTCATTTTTACCAATATTTCGATACTATTTCATGTTTTATCACGATATGTCAGTTGGCCTTCAAATCTCAGAATTTCGCATAATATTTCATTTTAAGCAAGTTTTTTTGCATTTTGTTTCGTACGAAAAATCATCGAATTTAGCAATATTTTGACGTTTATTATCTCCTTTTCCTTTAAGTGATTTAAACAAAATATCATCGAATTAGGCAATATTTTGCCGTTTTTTCACGTTTTTGTGAATTTTCAGTTTATTGTTATTAATTCATTAAATATACGATAAAAATGATGCAAACACATAATTGATTAGATAATAACCTTAAATACTTCATTTTCAATCATCTATTTGTTTCTCGTTAAAATACTGAGTAAGATATTGAAAAGGGGAGAAGTTCGGTTTTTATTGCATATATCGACGTTTCAGCCGGATTAGAGCAGTTTTACGTGTACATCTTCCATCGGTAATATAAACGGAAAATCAGGAACTTTTTAGTTAATTCTAATGAAAACACATTGGTTTTTATCATTTGTATTGGAAACAAGATTGTCATATGTCTTTTCTTGGATCTAAATAATACGAAACCTCGCTCTATGATTTGAAGTTAAAATCCTCAAATATGGTAAAATTGTGACTTTTTTCACGTTTTTCATGTAGTTTGATATTACGTAAATATATTCATTTTTACCAATATTTCGATACTATTTCATGTAGTATCACGATATGTGAGTTGGCCTTCAAATCTCAGAATTTCGCATAATATTGCATTTTAAGCAAGTTTTTTTGCATTTTGTTTCGTACGAAAAATCATCGTATATAGCAATATTTTGACGTTTATTATCTCCTTTTCCTTTATGTGATTTAAACAAAATATCATCGAATTAGGCAATATTTAGCCGTTTTTCCATGTTTTTGTAAATTTTCAGTTTATTGTTATTAATTTATTAAATATACGATAAAAACGATGCAAACACATAATTGATTAGATAATAACCTTAAATACTTCATTTTCAATCATCTATTTGTTTCTCGTTAAAATACTGAGTAAGATATTGAAAAGGGGAGAAGTTCGGTTTTTATTGCATATATCGACGTTTCAGCCGGATTAGAGCAGTTTTACGTGTACATCTTCCATCGGTAATATAAATGGAAAATCAGGAACATTTTAGTTAATTCTAATGAAAACACATTGGTTTTTATCATTTGTATTGGAAACAACATTGTCATATGTCTTTTCTTGGATCTAAATAATACGAAACCTCGTTGTATGATTTGAAGTTAAAATCCTCAAATATGGTAAAATAGTGACTTTTTTCACGTTTTTCATGTAGTTTGATATTACGTAAATATATTCATTTTTACCAATATTTCGATACTATTTCATGTAGTATCACGATATGTCAGTTGGCCTTCAAATCTCAGAATTTCGCATAATATTGCATTTTAAGCAAGTTTTTTTGCATTTTGTTTCGTACGAAAAATCATCGTATATAGCAATATTTTGACGTTTATTATCTCCTTTTCCTTTATGTGATTTAAACAAAATATCATCGAATTAGGCAATATTTTGCCGTTTTTCCACGTTTTTGTGAATTTTCAGTTTATTGTTATTAATTCATTAAATATACGATAAAAATGATGCAAACACATAATTGATTAGATAATAACCTTAAATACTTCATTTTCAATCATCTATTTGTTTCTCGTTAAAATACTGACTAAGATATTGAAAAGGGGAGAAGTTCGGTTTTTATTGCATATATCGACGTTTCAGCCGGATTAGAGCGGTTTTACGTGTATATCTTCCATCGGTAATATAAACGGAAAATCAGGAACATTTTAGTTAATTCTTATGAAAACCCATTGGTTTTTATCATTTGTATTGGAAACAACATTGTCATATGTCTTTTCTTGGATCTAAATAATACGAAACCTCGTTGTATGATTTGAAGTTAAAATCCTCAAATATGGTAAAATAGTGACTTTTTTCACGTTTTTCATGTAGTTTGATATTACGTAAATATATTCATTTTTACCAATATTTCGATACTATTTCATGTTTTATCACGATATGTCAGTTGGCCTTCAAATCTCAGAATTTCGCATAATATTGCATTTTAAGCAAGTTTTTTTGCATTTTGTTTCGTACGAAAAATCATCGAATTTAGCAATATTTTGACGTTTATTATCTCCTTTTCCTTTAAGTGATTTAAACAAAATATCATCGAATTAGGCAATATTTTGCCGTTTTTTCACGTTTTTGTGAATTTTCAGTTTATTGTTATTAATTCATTAAATATACGATAAAAATGATGCAACCACATAATTGATTAGATAATAACCTAAATACTTCATTTTCAATCATCTATTTGTTTCCCGTTAAAATACTGAGTAAGATATTGAAAAGGGGAGAAGTTCGGTTTTTATTGCATATATCGACGTTTCAGCCGGATTAGAGCAGTTTTACGTGTACATCTTCCATCGGTAATATAAATGGAAAAACAGGAACATTTTAGTTAATTCTAATGAAAACACATTGGGTTTTATCATTTGTATTGGAAACAACATTGTCATATGTCTTTTCTTGGATGTAAATAATACGAAACCTCGCTTTATGATTTAAAGTTAAAATCCTCAAATATGGTAAAATAGTGACTTTTTCACGTTTTTCATGTAGTTTGATATTACGTAAATATATTCATTTTTACCAATATTTCGATACTATTTCATGTAGTATCACGATATGTCAGTTGGCCTTCAAATCTCAGAATTTCGCATAATATTGCATTTTAAGCAAGTTTTTTTGCATTTTGTTTCGTACGAAAAATCATCGAATTTAGCAATATTTTGACGTTTATTATCTCCTTTTCCTTTAAGTGATTTAAACAAAATATCATCGAATTAGGCAATATTTTGCCGTTTTTTCACGTTTTTGTGTATTTTCAGTTTATTGTTATTAATTCATTAAATATACGATAAAAATGATGCAAACACATAATTGATTAGATAACATTAAATACTTCATTTTCAATCATCTATTTGTTTCTCGTTAAAATACTGAGTAAGATATTGAAAAGGGGAGAAGTTCGGTTTTTATTGCATATATCAACGTTTCAGCCGGATTAGAGCAGTTTTACGTGAACATCTTCCATCGGTAATATAAACGGAAAATCAGGAACATTTTAGTTAATTCTTATGAAAACCCATTGGTTTTTATCATTTGTATTGGAAAGAACATTGTCATATGTCTTTTCTTGGATCTAAATAATACGAAACCTCGCTGTATGATTTAAAGTTAAAATCCTCAAATATGGTAAAATAGTGACTTTTTTCACGTTTTTCATGTAGTTTGATATTACGTAAATATATTCATTTTTACCAATATTTCGATACTATTTCATGTAGTATCACGATATGTCAGTTGGCCTTCAAATCTCAGAATTTCGCATAATATTGCATTTTAAGCAAGTTTTTTTGCATTTTGTTTCGTACGAAAAATCATCGAATTTAGCAATATTTTGACGTTTATTATCTCCTTTTCCTCTATGTGATTTTAACAAAATATCATCGAATTAGGCAATATTTTGCAGTTTTTTCACGTTTTTGTGAATTTTCAGTTTATTGTTATTAATTCATTAAATATACGATAAAAATAATGCAAACACATAATTGATTAGATAATAACCTTAAATACTTCATTTTCAATCATCTATTTGTTTCTAGTTAAAATACTGAGTAAGATATTGAAAAGGGGAGAAGTTCGGTTTTTATTGCATATATCGACGTTTCAGCCGGATTAGAACGGTTTTACGTGTACATCTTCCATCGGAAATATAAACGGAAAATAAGGAACATTTTAGTTAATTCCATTTGTTTTTATCATTTGTATTGGAAACAACATTGTCATATGTCTTTTCTTGGATCTAAATAATACGAAACCTCGCTCGATGATTTGAAGTTAAAATCCTCAAATATGTTAAAATAGTGACTTTTTTCACGTTTTTCATGTAGTTTGATATTACGTAAATATATTCATTTTTACCAATATTTCGATACTATTTCATGTTTTATCACGATATGTCAGTTGGCCTTCAAATCTCAGAATTTCGCATAATATTTCATTTTAAGCAAGTTTTTTTGAATTTTGTTTCGTACGAAAAATCATCGAATTTAGCAATATTTTGACGTTTATTATCTCCTTTTCCTTTAAGTGATTTAAACAAAATATCATCGAATTAGGCAATATTTTGCCGTTTTTTCACGTTTTTGTGAATTTTCAGTTTATTGTTATTAATTCATTAAATATACGATAAAAATGATGCAAACACATAATTGATTAGATAATAACCTTAAATACTTCATTTTCAATCATCTATTTGTTTCTCGTTAAAATACTGAGTAAGATATTGAAAAGGGGAGAAGTTCGGTTTTTATTGCATATATCGACGTTTCAGCCGGATTAGAGCAGTTTTACGTGTACATCTTCCATCGGTAATATAAACGGAAAATCAGGAACATTTTAGTTAATTCTAATGAAAACACATTGGTTTTTATCATTTGTATTGGAAACAAGATTGTCATATGTCTTTTCTTGGATCTAAATAATACGAAACCTCGCTCTATGATTTGAAGTTAAAATCCTCAAATATGGTAAAATTGTGACTTTTTTCACGTTTTTCATGTAGTTTGATATTACGTAAATATATTCATTTTTACCAATATTTCGATACTATTTCATGTAGTATCACGATATGTGAGTTGGCCTTCAAATCTCAGAATTTCGCATAATATTGCATTTTAAGCAAGTTTTTTTGCATTTTGTTTCGTACGAAAAATCATCGTATATAGCAATATTTTGACGTTTATTATCTCCTTTTCCTTTATGTGATTTAAACAAAATATCATCGAATTAGGCAATATTTTGCCGTTTTTCCACGTTTTTGTGAATTTTCAGTTTATTGTTATTAATTCATTAAATATACGATAAAAATGATGCAAACACATAATTGATTAGATAATAACCTTAAATACTTCATTTTCAATCATCTATTTGTTTCTCGTTAAAATACTGACTAAGATATTGAAAAGGGGAGAAGTTCGGTTTTTATTGCATATATCGACGTTTCAGCCGGATTAGAGCGGTTTTACGTGTATATCTTCCATCGGTAATATAAACGGAAAATCAGGAACATTTTAGTTAATTCTTATGAAAACCCATTGGTTTTTATCATTTGTATTGGAAACAACATTGTTATATGTCTTTTCTTGGATCTAAATAATACGAAACCTCGTTGTATGATTTGAAGTTAAAATCCTCAAATATGGTAAAATAGTGACTTTTTTCACGTTTTTCATGTAGTTTGATATTACGTAAATATATTCATTTTTACCAATATTTCGATACTATTTCATGTTTTATCAGGATATGTCAGTTGGCCTTCAAATCTCAGAATTTCGCATAATATTGCATTTTAAGCAAGTTTTTTTGCATTTTGTTTCGTACGAAAAATCATCGAATTTAGCAATATTTTGACGTTTATTATCTCCTTTTCCTTTAAGTGATTTAAACAAAATATCATCGAATTAGGCAATATTTTGCCGTTTTTTCACGTTTTTGTGAATTTTCAGTTTATTGTTATTAATTCATTAAATATACGATAAAAATGATGCAAACACATAATTGATTAGATAATAACCTTAAATACTTCATTTTCAATCATCTATTTGTTTCTCGTTAAAATACTGAGTAAGATATTGAAAAGGGGAGAAGTTCGGTTTTTATTGCATATATCGACGTTTCAGCCGGATTAGAGCAGTTTTACGTGTACATCTTCCTTCGGTAATATAAACGGAAAATCAGGAACATTTTAGTTAATTCTAATGAAAACACATTGGTTTCTATCATTTGTATTGGAAACAACATTGTCATATGTCTTTTCTTGGATATAAATAATACAAAACCTCGCTTTATGATTTAAAGTTAAAATCCTAAAATATGGTAAAATAGTGACTTTTTTCACGTTTTTCATGTAGTTTGATATTACGTAAATATATTCATTTTTATCAATATTTCGATATTATTTCATGTAGTATCACGATATGTCAGTTGGCCTTCAAATCTCAGAATTTCGCATAATATTGCATTTTAAGCAAGTTTTTTTGCATTTTGTTTCGTACGAAAAATCATCGAATTTAGCAATATTTTGACGTTTATTATCTCCTTTTCCTTTATGTGATTTTAACAAAATATCATCGAATTAGGCAATATTTTGCCGTTTTTCCACGTTTTTGTGAATTTTCAGTTTATTGTTATTAATTCATTAAATATACGATAAAAATGATGCAAACACATAATTGATTAGATAATAACCTTAAATACTTCATTTTCAATCATCTATTTGTTTCTCGTTAAAATACTGAGTAAGATATTGAAAAGGGGAGAAGTTCGGTTTTTATTGCATATATCGACGTTTCAGCCGGATTAGAGCAGTTTTACGTGTACATCTTCCATCGGTAATATAAACGGAAAATCAGGAACATTTTAGTTAATTCTAATGAAAACACATTGGTTTTTATCATTTGTATTGGAAACAACATTGTCATATGTCTTTTCTTGGATCTAAATAATACGAAACCTCGCTCTATGATTTGAAGTTAAAATCCTCAAATATGGTAAAATTGTGACTTTTTTCACGTTTTTCACGTAGTTTGATATTACGTAAATATATTCATTTTTACCAATATTTCGATACTATTTCATGTAGTATCACGATATGTGAGTTGGCCTTCAAATCTCAGAATTTCGCAAAATATTGCATTTTAAGCAAGTTTTTTTGCATTTTGTTTCGTACGAAAAATCATCGTATATAGCAATATTTTGACGTTTATTATCTCCTTTTCCTTTATGTGATTTTAACAAAATATCATCGAATTAGGCAATATTTTGTTGTTTTTCCACGTTTTTGTGAATTTTCAGTTGATTGTTATTAATTCATTAAATATACGATAAAAATTATGCAAACACATAATTGATTAGATAAAACCCTTAAATACTTCATTTTCAATCATCTATTTGTTTCTCGTTAAAATACTGAGTAAGATATTGAAAAGGGGAGAAGTTCGGTTTTTATTGCATATATCGACGTTTCAGCCGGATTAGAACGGTTTTACGTGTACATCTTCCATTGGTAATATAAATGGAAAATCAGGAACATTTTAGTTAATTCCATTTGTTTTTATCATTTGTATTGGAAACAACATTGTCATATGTCTTTTCTTGGATCTAAATAATACGAAACCTCGCTCTATGATTTGAAGTTAAAATCCTCATATATGGTAAAATTGTGACTTTTTTCACGTTTTTCATGTAGTTTGATATTACGTAAATATATTCATTTTTACCAATATTTCGATACTATTTCATGTAGTATCACGATATGTGAGTTGGCCTTCAAATCTCAGAATTTCGCATAATATTGCATTTTAAGCAAGTTTTTTTGCATTTTGTTTCGTACGAAAAATCATCGTATATAGCAATATTTTGACGTTTATTATCTCCTTTTCCTTTATGTGATTTAAACAAAATATCATCGAATTAGGCAATATTTTGCCGTTTTTCCACGTTTTTGTAAATTTTCAGTTTATTGTTATTAATTCATTAAATATACGATAAAAATGATGCAAACACATAATTGATTAGATAATAACCTTAAATACTTCATTTTCAATCATCTATTTGTTTCTCGTTAAAATACTGAGTAAGATATTGAAAAGGGGAGAAGTTCCGTTTTTATTGCATATATCGACGTTTCAGCCGGATTAGAGCAGTTTTACGTGTACATCTTCCATCGGTAATATAAACGGAAAATCAGGAACATTTTAGTTAATTCTAATGAAAACACATTGGTTTCTATCATTTGTATTGGAAACAACATTGTCATATGTCTTTTCTTGGATATAAATAATACAAAACCTCGCTTTATGATTTAAAGTTAAAATCCTAAAATATGGTAAAATAGTGACTTTTTTCACGTTTTTCATGTAGTTTGATATTACGTAAATATATTCATTTTTATCAATATTTCGATATTATTTCATGTAGTATCACGATATGTCAGTTGGCCTTCAAATCTCAGAATTTCGCATAATATTGCATTTTAAGCAAGTTTTTTTGCATTTTGTTTCGTACGAAAAATCATCGAATTTAGCAATATTTTGACGTTTATTATCTCCTTTTCCTTTATGTGATTTTAACAAAATATCATCGAATTAGGCAATATTTTGCCGTTTTTCCACGTTTTTGTGAATTTTCAGTTTATTGTTATTAATTCATTAAATATACGATAAAAATGATGCAAACACATAATTGATTAGATAATAACCTTAAATACTTCATTTTCAATCATCTATTTGTTTCTCGTTAAAATACTGAGTAAGATATTGAAAAGGGGAGAAGTTCGGTTTTTATTGCATATATCGACGTTTCAGCCGGATTAGAGCAGTTTTACGTGTACATCTTCCATCGGTAATATAAACGGAAAATCAGGAACATTTTAGTTAATTCTAATGAAAACACATTGGTTTTTATCATTTGTATTGGAAACAACATTGTCATATGTCTTTTCTTGGATCTAAATAATACGAAACCTCGCTCTATGATTTGAAGTTAAAATCCTCAAATATGGTAAAATTGTGACTTTTTTCACGTTTTTCACGTAGTTTGATATTACGTAAATATATTCATTTTTACCAATATTTCGATACTATTTCATGTAGTATCACGATATGTGAGTTGGCCTTCAAATCTCAGAATTTCGCAAAATATTGCATTTTAAGCAAGTTTTTTTGCATTTTGTTTCGTACGAAAAATCATCGTATATAGCAATATTTTGACGTTTATTATCTCCTTTTCCTTTATGTGATTTTAACAAAATATCATGGAATTAGGCAATATTTTGTTGTTTTTCCACGTTTTTGTGAATTTTCAGTTGATTGTTATTAATTCATTAAATATACGATAAAAATTATGCAAACACATAATTGATTAGATAAAACCCTTAAATACTTCATTTTCAATCATCTATTTGTTTCTCGTTAAAATACTGAGTAAGATATTGAAAAGGGGAGAAGTTCGGTTTTTATTGCATATATCGACGTTTCAGCCGGATTAGAACGGTTTTACGTGTACATCTTCCATTGGTAATATAAATGGAAAATCAGGAACATTTTAGTTAATTCCATTTGTTTTTATCATTTGTATTGGAAACAACATTGTCATATGTCTTTTCTTGGATCTAAATAATACGAAACCTCGCTCTATGATTTGAAGTTAAAATCCTCATATATGGTAAAATTGTGACTTTTTTCACGTTTTTCATGTAGTTTGATATTACGTAAATATATTCATTTTTACCAATATTTCGATACTATTTCATGTAGTATCACGATATGTGAGTTGGCCTTCAAATCTCAGAATTTCGCATAATATTGCATTTTAAGCAAGTTTTTTTGCATTTTGTTTCGTACGAAAAATCATCGTATATAGCAATATTTTGACGTTTATTATCTCCTTTTCCTTTATGTGATTTAAACAAAATATCATCGAATTAGGCAATATTTTGCCGTTTTTCCACGTTTTTGTAAATTTTCAGTTTATTGTTATTAATTCATTAAATATACGATAAAAATGATGCAAACACATAATTGATTAGATAATAACCTTAAATACTTCATTTTCAATCATCTATTTGTTTCTCGTTAAAATACTGAGTAAGATATTGAAAAGGGGAGAAGTTCCGTTTTTATTGCATATATCGACGTTTCAGCCGGATTAGAGCAGTTTTACGTGTACATCTTCCATCGGTAATATAAACGGAAAATCAGGAACATTTTAGTTAATTCTTATGAAAACCCATTGGTTTTTATCATTTGTATTGGAAACAACATTGTCATATGTCTTTTCTTGGATCTAAATAATACGAAACCTCGCTGTATGATTTAAAGTTAAAATCCTCAAATATGGTAAAATAGTGACTTTTTTCACGTTTTTCATGTAGTTTGATATTACGTAAATATATTCATTTTTACCAATATTTCGATACTATTTCATGTAGTATCACGATATGTGAGTTGGCCTTCAAATCTCAGAATTTCGCATAATATTGAATTTTAAGCAAGTTTTTTTGCATTTTGTTTCGTACGAAAAATCATCGTATATAGCAATATTTTAACGTTTATTATCTCCTTTTCCTTTATGTGATTTAAACAAAATATCATCGAATTAGGCAATATTTAGCCGTTTTTCCATGTTTTTGTGAATTTTCAGTTTATTGTTATTAATTCATTAAATATACGATAAAAACGATGCAAACACATAATTGATTAGATAATAACCTTAAATACTTCATTTTCAATCATCTATTTGTTTCTCGTTAAAATACTGAGTAAGATATTTAAAAGGGGAGAAGTTCGGTTTTTATTGCACATATCGACGTTTCAGCCGGATTAGAGCAGTTTTACGTGTACATCTTCCATCGGTAATATAAACGGAAAATCAGGAACATTTTAGTTAATTCTAATGAAAACACATTGATTTTTATCATTTGTATTGGAAACAACATTGTCATATGTCTTTTCTTGGATCTAAATAATACGAAACCTCGATGTATGATTTAAAAGTTAAAATCCTCAAATATGGTAAAATAGTGACTTTTTTCACGTTTTTCATGTAGTTTGATATTACGTAAATATATTCATTTTTACCAATATTTCGATACTATTTCATGTAGTATCACGATATGTCAGTTGGCCTTCAAATCTCAGAATTTCGCATAATATTGCATTTTAAGCAAGTTTTTTTGCATTTTGTTTCGTACGAAAAATCATCGAATTTAGCAATATTTTGACGTTTATTATCTCCTTTTCCTTTAAGTGATTTAAACAAAATATCATCGAATTAGGCAATATTTTGCCGTTTTTTCACGTTTTCGTGAATTTTCAGTTTATTGTTATTAATTCATTAAATATACGATAAAAATGATGCAAACACATAATTGATTAGATAAAACCCTTAAATACTTCATTTTCAATCATCTATTTGTTTCTCGTTAAAATACTGAGTAAGATATTGAAAAGGGGAGAAGTTCGGTTTTTATTGCATATATCGACGTTTCAGCCGGATTAGAACGGTTTTACGTGTACATCTTCCATCGGTAATATAAACGGAAAATCAGGAACATTTTAGTTAATTCCAATTGTTTTTATCATTTGTATTGGAAACAACATTGTCATATGTCTTTTCTTGGATCTAAACAATACGAAACCTCGCTCTATGATTTGAAGTTAAAATCCTCAAATATGGTAAAATTGTGACTTTTTCACGTTTTTCATGTAATTTGATATTACGTAAATATATTCATTTTTACCAATATTTCGATACTATTTCATGTAGTATCACGATATGTGAGTTGGCCTTCAAATCTCTGAATTTCGCATAATATTGCATTTTAAGCAAGTTTTTTTGCATTTTGATTCGTACGAAAAATCATCGTATATAGCAATATTTTGACGTTTATTATCTCCTTTTCCTTTAAGTGATTTAAACAAAATATCATCGAATTAGGCAATATTTTGCCGTTTTTCCACGTTTTTGTGAATTTTCAGTTTATTGTTATTAATTCATTATTTATACGATAAAAATGATGCAAACACATAATTGATTAGATAAAACCCTTAAATACTTCATTTTCAATCATCTATTTGTTTCTCGTTAAAATACTGAGTAAGATATTGAAAAGGGGAGAAGTTCGGTTTTTATTGCATATATCGACGTTTCAGCCGGATTAGAACGGTTTTACGTGTACATCTTCCATCGGTAATATAAACGGAAAATCAGGAACATTTTAGTTAATTCCATTTGTTTTTATCATTTGTATTGGAAACAACATTGTCATATGTCTTTTCTTGGATCTAAATAATACGAAACCTCGCTCTATGATTTGAAGTTAAAATCCTCACATATGGTAAAATTGTGACGTTTTTCACGTTTTTCATGTAGTTTGATATTACGTAAATATATTCATTTTTACCAATATTTCGATACTATTTCATGTAGTATCACGATATGTGAGTTGGCCTTCAAATCTCAGAATTTCGCATAATATTGAATTTTAAGCAAGTTTTTTTGCATTTTGTTTCGTACGAAAAATCATCGTATATAGCAATATTTTAACGTTTATTATCTCCTTTTCCTTTATGTGATTTAAACAAAATATCATCGAATTAGGCAATATTTAGCCGTTTTTCCATGTTTTTGTGAATTTTCAGTTTATTGTTATTAATTCATTAAATATACGATAAAAACGATGCAAACACATAATTGATTAGATAATAACCTTAAATACTTCATTTTCAATCATCTATTTGTTTCTCGTTAAAATACTGAGTAAGATATTTAAAAGGGGAGAAGTTCGGTTTTTATTGCACATATCGACGTTTCAGCCGGATTAGAGCAGTTTTACGTGTACATCTTCCATCGGTAATATAAACGGAAAATCAGGAACATTTTAGTTAATTCTAATGAAAACACATTGATTTTTATCATTTGTATTGGAAACAACATTGTCATATGTCTTTTCTTGGATCTAAATAATACGAAACCTCGCTGTATGATTTAAAAGTTAAAATCCTCAAATATGGTAAAATAGTGACTTTTTTCACGTTTTTCATGTAGTTTGATATTACGTAAATATATTCATTTTTACCAATATTTCGATACTATTTCATGTAGTATTTGTATGTCAGTTGGCCTTCAAATCTCAGAATTTCGCATAATATTGCATTTTAAGCAAGTTTTTTTGCATTTTGTTTCGTACGAAAAATCATCGAATTTAGCAATATTTTGACGTTTATTATCTCCTTTTCCTTTAAGTGATTTAAACAAAATATCATCGAATTAGGCAATATTTTGCCGTTTTTTCACGTTTTTGTGAATTTTCAGTTTATTGTTATTAATTCATTAAATATACGATAAAAATGATGCAAACACATAATTGATTAGATAAAACCCTTAAATACTTCATTTTCAATCATCTATTTGTTTCTCGTTAAAATACTGAGTAAGATATTGAAAAGGGGAGAAGTTCGGTTTTTATTGCATATATCGACGTTTCAGCCGGATTAGAACGGTTTTACGTGTACATCTTCCATCGGTAATATAAACGGAAAATCAGGAACATTTTAGTTAATTCCATTTGTTTTTATCATTTGTATTAGAAACAACATTGTCATATGTCTTTTCTTGGATCTAAATAATACGAAACCTCGCTCTATGATTTGAAGTTAAAATCCTCACATATGGTAAAATTGTGACTTTTTTCACGTTTTTCATGTAGTTTGATATTACGTAAATATATTCATTTTTACCAATATTTCGATACTATTTCATGTAGTATCACGATATGTGAGTTGGCCTTCAAATCTCTGAATTTCGCATAATATTGCATTTTAAGCAAGTTTTTTTGCATTTTGATTCGTACGAAAAATCATCGTATATAGCAATATTTTGACGTTTATTATCTCCTTTTCCTTTATGTGATTTAAACAAAATATCATCGAATTAGGCAATATTTTGCCGTTTTTCCACGTTTTTGTGAATTTTCAGTTTATTGTTATTAATTCATTAAATATACGATAAAAATGATGCAAACACATAATTGATTAGATAAAACCCTTAAATACTTCATTTTCAATCATCTATTTGTTTCTCGTTAAAATACTGAGTAAGATATTGAAAAGGGGAGAAGTTCGGTTTTTATTGCATATATCGACGTTTCAGCCGGATTAGAGCAGTTTTACGTGTACATCTTCCATCGGTAATATAAACGGAAAATCAGGAACATTTTAGTTAATTCTAATGAAAACACATTGGTTTTTATCATTTGTATTGGAAACAACATTGTCATATGTCTTTTCTTGGATCTAAATAATACGAAACCTCGCTTTATGATTTGAAGTTAAAATCCTCAAATATGGTAAAATTGTGACTTTTTTCACGTTTTTCATGTAGTTTAATATTACGTAAATATATTCATTTTTACCAATATTTCGATACTATTTCATGTAGTATCACGATATGTGAGTTGGCCTTCAAATCTCAGAATTTCGCATAATATTGCATTTTAAGCAAGTTTTTTTGCATTTTGTTTCGTACGAAAAATCATCGTATATAGCAATATTTTGACGTTTATTATCTCCTTTTCCTTTATGTGATTTAAACAAAATATCATCGAATTAGGCAATATTTTGCCGTTTTTCCACGTTTTTGTGAATTTTCAGTTTATTGTTATTAATTCATTAAATATACGATAAAAATGATGCAAACACATAATTGATTAGATAATAACCTTAAATACTTCATTTTCAATCATCTATTTGTTTCTCGTTAAAATACTGACTAAGATATTGAAAAGGGGAGAAGTTCGGTTTTTATTGCATATATCGACGTTTCAGCCGGATTAGAGCGGTTTTACGTGTATATCTTCCATCGGTAATATAAACGGAAAATCAGGAACATTTTAGTTAATTCTTATGAAAACCCATTGGTTTTTATCATTTGTATTGGAAACAACATTGTCATATGTCTTTTCTTGGATCTAAATAATACGAAACCTCGCTGTATGATTTGAAGTTAAAATCCTCAAATATGGTAAAATAGTGACTTTATTCACGTTTTTCATGTAGTTTGATATTACGTAAATATATTCATTTTTACCAATATTTCGATACTATTTCATGTATTATCACGATATGTCAGTTGGCCTTCAAATCACAGAATTTCGCATAATATTGCATTTTAAGCAAGTTTTTTTGCATTTTGTTTCGTACGAAAAATCATCGAATTTAGCAATATTTTGACGTTTATTATCTCCTTTTCCTCTATGTGATTTAAACAAAATATCATCGAATTAGGCAATATTTTGCCGTTTTTTCACGTTTTTGTGAATTTTCAGTTTATTGTTATTAATTCATTAAATATACGAT
This sequence comes from Procambarus clarkii, assembly GCF_040958095.1. NCBI lineage: Eukaryota > Metazoa > Arthropoda > Malacostraca > Decapoda > Cambaridae > Procambarus > Procambarus clarkii. The sequence continues at coordinate 4,559,353 of NC_091206.1, read as the reverse complement.
AAAAATGATGCAAACACATAATTGATTAGATAATAACCTTAAATACTTCATTTTCAATCATCTATTTGTTTCTCGTTAAAATACTGAGTAAGATATTGAAAAGGGGAGAAGTTCGGTTTTTATTGCATATATCGACGTTTCAGCCGGATTAGAGCAGTTTTACGTGTACATCTTCCATCGGTAATATAAACGGAAAATCAGGAACATTTTAGTTAATTCTAATGAAAACACATTGGTTTTTATCATTTGTATTGGAAACAACATTGTCATATGTCTTTTCTTGGATCTAAATAATACGAAACCTCGCTCTATGATTTGAAGTTAAAATCCTCAAATATGGTAAAATTGTGACTTTTTTCACGTTTTTCATGTAATTTGATATTACGTAAATATATTCATTTTTACCAATATTTCGATACTATTTCATGTAGTATCACGATATGTGAGTTGGCCTTCAAATCTCAGAATTTCGCATAATATTGCATTTTAAGCAAGTTTTTTTGCATTTTGATTCGTACGAAAAATCATCGTATATAGCAATATTTTGACGTTTATTATCTCCTTTTCCTTTAAGTGATTTAAACAAAATATCATCGAATTAGGCAATATTTTGCCGTTTTTCCACGTTTTTGTGAATTTTCAGTTTATTGTTATTAATTCATTAATTATACGATAAAAATGATGCAAACACATAATTGATTAGATAATAACCCTTAAATACTTCATTTTCAATCATCTATTTGTTTCTCGTTAAAATACTGAGTAAGATATTGAAAAGGGGAGAAGTTCGGTTTTTATTGCATATATCGACGTTTCAGCCGGATTAGAACGGTTTTACGTGTACATCTTCCATCGGTAATATAAACGGAAAATCAGGAACATTTTAGTTAATTCTAATGAAAACACATTTGTTTTTATCATTTGTATTGGAAACAACATTGTCATATGTCTTTTCTTGGATCTAAATAATACGAAACCTCGCTTTATGATTTGAAGTTAAAATCCTCAAATATGGTAAAATTGTGACTTTTTTCACGTTTTTCATGTAGTTTAATATTACGTAAATATATTCATTTTTACCAATATTTCGATACTATTTCATGTAGTATCACGATATGTGAGTTGGCCTTCAAATCTCAGAATTTCGCATAATATTGCATTTTAAGCAAGTTTTTTTGCATTTTGTTTCGTACGAAAAATCATCGTATATAGCAATATTTTGACGTTTATTATCTCCTTTTCCTTTATGTGATTTAAACAAAATATCATCGAATTAGGCAATATTTTGCCGTTTTTTCCACGTTTTTGTGAATTTTCAGTTTATTGTTATTAATTCATTAAATATACGATAAAAATGATGCAAACACATAATTGATTAGATAATAACCTTAAATACTTCATTTTCAATCATCTATTTGTTTCTCGTTAAAATACTGACTAAGATATTGAAAAGGGGAGAAGTTCGGTTTTTATTGCATATATCGACGTTTCAGCCGGATTAGAGCAGGTTTTACGTGTATATCTTCCATCGGTAATATAAACGGAAAATCAGGAACATTTTAGTTAATTCTTATGAAAACCCATTGGTTTTTATCATTTGTATTGGAAACAACATTGTCATATGTCTTTTCTTGGATCTAAATAATACGAAACCTCGCTGTATGATTTGAAGTTAAAATCCTCAAATATGGTAAAATAGTGACTTTATTCACGTTTTTCATGTAGTTTGATATTACGTAAATATATTCATTTTTACCAATATTTCGATACTATTTCATGTAGTATCACGATATGTCAGTTGGCCTTCAAATCTCAGAATTTCGCATAATATTGCATTTTAAGCAAGTTTTTTTGCATTTTGTTTCGTACGAAAAATCATCGTATATTAGCAATATTTTGACGTTTATTATCTCCTTTTCCTCTATGTGATTTAAACAAAATATCATCGAATTAGGCAATATTTTGCCGTTTTTTCACGTTTTTGTGAATTTTCAGTTTATTGTTATTAATTCATTAAATATACGATAAAAACTGATGCAAACACATAATTGATTAGATAATAACCTTAAATACTTCATTTTCAATCATCTATTTGTTTCTCGTTAAAATACTGAGTAAGATATTTAAAAGGGGAGAAGTTCGGTTTTTATTGCACTATATCGACGTTTCAGCCGGATTAGAGCAGTTTTACGTGTACATCTTCCATCGGTAATATAAACGGAAAATCAGGAACATTTTAGTTAATTCTAATGAAAACACATTGATTTTTATCATTTGTATTGGAAACAACATTGTCATATGTCTTTTCTTGGATCTAAATAATACGAAACCTCGATGTATGATTTAAAAGTTAAAATCCTCAAATATGGTAAAATAGTGACTTTTTTCACGTTTTTCATGTAGTTTGATATTACGTAAATATATTCATTTTTACCAATATTTCGATACTATTTCATGTAGTATCACGATATGTCAGTTGGCCTTCAAATCTCAGAATTTCGCATAATATTGCATTTTAAGCAAGTTTTTTTGCATTTTGTTTCGTACGAAAAATCATCGAATTTAGCAATATTTTGACGTTTATTATCTCCTTTTCCTTTAAGTGATTTAAACAAAATATCATCGAATTAGGCAATATTTTGCCGTTTTTTCACGTTTTCGTGAATTTTCAGTTTATTGTTATTAATTCATTAAATATACGATAAAAATGATGCAAACACATAATTGATTAGATAAAACCCTTAAATACTTCATTTTCAATCATCTATTTGTTTCTCGTTAAAATACTGAGTAAGATATTGAAAAGGGGAGAAGTTCGGTTTTTATTGCATATATCGACGTTTCAGCCGGATTAGAACGGTTTTACGTGTACATCTTCCATCGGTAATATAAACGGAAAATCAGGAACATTTTAGTTAATTCCATTTGTTTTTATCATTTGTATTGGAAACAACATTGTCATATGTCTTTTCTTGGATCTAAACAATACGAAACCTCGCTCTATGATTTGAAGTTAAAATCCTCACATATGGTAAAATTGTGACTTTTTTCACGTTTTTCATGTAGTTTGATATTACGTAAATATATTCATTTTTACCAATATTTCGATACTATTTCATGTAGTATCACGATATGTGAGTTGGCCTTCAAATCTCTGAATTTCGCATAATATTGCATTTTAAGCAAGTTTTTTTGCATTTTGATTCGTACGAAAAATCATCGTATATAGCAATATTTTGACGTTTATTATCTCCTTTTCCTTTATGTGATTTAAACAAAATATCATCGAATTAGGCAATATTTTGCCGTTTTTCCACGTTTTTGTGAATTTTCAGTTTATTGTTATTAATTCATTAAATATACGATAAAAATGATGCAAACACATAATTGATTAGATAAAACCCTTAAATACTTCATTTTCAATCATCTATTTGTTTCTCGTTAAAATACTGAGTAAGATATTGAAAAGGGGAGAAGTTCGGTTTTTATTGCATATATCGACGTTTCAGCCGGATTAGAGCAGTTTTACGTGTACATCTTCCATCGGTAATATAAACGGAAAATCAGGAACATTTTAGTTAATTCTAATGAAAACACATTGGTTTTTATCATTTGTATTGGAAACAACATTGTCATATGTCTTTTCTTGGATCTAAATAATACGAAACCTCGCTTTATGATTTGAAGTTAAAATCCTCAAATATGGTAAAATTGTGACTTTTTTCACGTTTTTCATGTAGTTTAATATTACGTAAATATATTCATTTTTACCAATATTTCGATACTATTTCATGTAGTATCACGATATGTGAGTTGGCCTTCAAATCTCAGAATTTCGCATAATATTGCATTTTAAGCAAGTTTTTTTGCATTTTGTTTCGTACGAAAAATCATCGTATATAGCAATATTTTGACGTTTATTATCTCCTTTTCCTTTATGTGATTTAAACAAAATATCATCGAATTAGGCAATATTTTGCCGTTTTTCCACGTTTTTGTGAATTTTCAGTTTATTGTTATTAATTCATTAAATATACGATAAAAATGATGCAAACACATAATTGATTAGATAATAACCTTAAATACTTCATTTTCAATCATCTATTTGTTTCTCGTTAAAATACTGACTAAGATATTGAAAAGGGGAGAAGTTCGGTTTTTATTGCATATATCGACGTTTCAGCCGGATTAGAGCGGTTTTACGTGTATATCTTCCATCGGTAATATAAACGGAAAATCAGGAACATTTTAGTTAATTCTTATGAAAACCCATTGGTTTTTATCATTTGTATTGGAAACAACATTGTCATATGTCTTTTCTTGGATCTAAATAATACGAAACCTCGCTGTATGATTTGAAGTTAAAATCCTCAAATATGGTAAAATAGTGACTTTATTCACGTTTTTCATGTAGTTTGATATTACGTAAATATATTCATTTTTACCAATATTTCGATACTATTTCATGTTTTATCACGATATGTCAGTTGGCCTTCAAATCACAGAATTTCGCATAATATTGCATTTTAAGCAAGTTTTTTTGCATTTTGTTTCGTACGAAAAATCATCGAATTTAGCAATATTTTGACGTTTATTATCTCCTTTTCCTTTAAGTGATTTAAACAAAATATCATCGAAATAGGCAATATTTTGCCGTTTTTTCACGTTTTTGTGAATTTTCAGTTTATTGTTATTAATTCATTAAATATACGATAAAAATGATGCAAACACATAATTGATTAGATAATAACCTTAAATACTTCATTTTCAATCATCTTTTTGTTTCTCGTTAAAATACTGAGTAAGATATTGAAAAGGGGAGAAGTTCGGTTTTTATTGCATATATCGACGTTTCAGCCGGATTAGAACGGTTTTACGTGTACACCTTCCATCGGTAATATAAACGGAAAATCAGGAACATTTTAGTTAATTCCATTTGTTTTTATCATTTGTATTGGAAACAACATTGTCTTATGTCTTTTCTTGGATCTAAATAATACGAAACCTCGCTCTATGATTTGAAGTTAAAATCCTCAAATATGGTAATATAGTGACTTTTTTCACGTTTTTCATGTAGTTTGATATTACGTAAATATATTCATTTTTACCAATATTTCGATACTATTTCATGTTTTATCACGATATGTCAGTTGGCCTTCAAATCTCAGAATTTCGCATAATATTGCATTTTAAGCAAGTTTTTTTGCATTTTGTTTCGTACGAAAAATCATCGAATTTAGCAATATTTTGACGTTTATTATCTCCTTTTCCTCTATGTGATTTAAACAAAATATCATCGAATTAGGCAATATTTTGCCGTTTTTTCACGTTTTTGTGAATTTTCAGTTTATTGTTATTAATTCATTAAATATACGATAAAAATGATGCAAACACATAATTGATTAGATAATAACCTTAAATACTTCATTTTCAATCATCTATTTGTTTCTCGTTAAAATACTGAGTAAGATATTGAAAAGGGGAGAAGTTCGGTTTTTATTGCATATATCGACGTTTCAGCCGGATTAGAGCAGTTTTACGTGTACATCTTCCATCGGTAATATAAACGGAAAATCAGGAACATTTTAGTTAATTCTAATGAAAACACATTGGTTTTTATCATTTGTATTGGAAACAACATTGTCATATGTCTTTTCTTGGATCTAAATAATACGAAACCTCGCTCTATGATTTGAAGTTAAAATCCTCAAATATGGTAAAATTGTGACTTTTTTCACGTTTTTCATGTAATTTGATATTACGTAAATATATTCATTTTTACCAATATTTCGATACTATTTCATGTAGTATCACGATATGTGAGTTGGCCTTCAAATCTCAGAATTTCGCATAATATTGCATTTTAAGCAAGTTTTTTTGCATTTTGATTCGTACGAAAAATCATCGTATATAGCAATATTTTGACGTTTATTATCTCCTTTTCCTTTAAGTGATTTAAACAAAATATCATCGAATTAGGCAATATTTTGCCGTTTTTCCACGTTTTTGTGAATTTTCAGTTTATTGTTATTAATTCATTAATTATACGATAAAAATGATGCAAACACATAATTGATTAGATAAAACCCTTAAATACTTCATTTTCAATCATCTATTTGTTTCTCGTTAAAATACTGAGTAAGATATTGAAAAGGGGAGAAGTTCGGTTTTTATTGCATATATCGACGTTTCAGCCGGATTAGAACGGTTTTACGTGTACATCTTCCATCGGTAATATAAACGGAAAATCAGGAACATTTTAGTTAATTCTAATGAAAACACATTGGTTTTTATCATTTGTATTGGAAACAACATTGTCATATGTCTTTTCTTGGATCTAAATAATACGAAACCTCGCTTTATGATTTAAAGTTAAAATCCTCAAATATGGTAAAATAGTGACTTTTTTCACGTTTTCATGTAGTTTGATATTACGTAAATATATTCATTTTTACCAATATTTCGATACTATTTCATGTAGTATCACGATATGTCAGTTGGCCTTCAAATCTCAGAATTTCGCATAATATTGCATTTTAAGCAAGTTTTTTTGCATTTTGTTTCGTACGAAAAATCATCGAATTTAGCAATATTTTGACGTTTATTATCTCCTTTTCCTCTATGTGATTTTAACAAAATATCATCGAATTAGGCAATATTTTGCCGTTTTTTCACGTTTTTGTGAATTTTCAGTTTATTGTTATTAATTCATTAAATATACGATAAAAACGATGCAAACACATAATTGATTAGATAATAACCTTAAATACTTCATTTTCAATCATCTATTTGTTTCTCGTTAAAATACTGAGTAAGATATTGAAAAGGGGGGAAGTTCGGTTTTTATTGCATATATCGACGTTTCAGCCGGATTAGAACGGTTTTACGTGTACACCTTCCATCGGTAATATAAACGGAAAATCAGGAACATTTTAGTTAATTCCATTTGTTTTTATCATTTGTATTGGAAACAACATTGTCTTATGTCTTTTCTTGGATCTAAATAATACGAAACCTCGCTCTATGATTTGAAGTTCAAATCCTCAAATATGGTAAAATTGTGACTTTTTTCACGTTTTTCATGTAGTTTGATATTACGTAAATATATTCATTTTTACCAATATTTCGATACTATTTCATGTAGTATCACGATATGTGAGTTGGCCTTCAAATCTCAGAATTTCGCATAATATTGCATTTTAAGCAAGTTTTTTTGCATTTTGTTTCGTACGAAAAATCATCGTATATAGCAATATTTTGACGTTTATTATCTCCTTTTCCTTTATGTGATTTAAACAAAATATCATCGAATTAGGCAATATTTAGCCGTTTTTCCATGTTTTTGTGAATTTTCAGTTTATTGTTATTAATTCATTAAATATACGATAAAAACGATGCAAACACATAATTGATTAGATAATAACCTTAAATACTTCATTTTCAATCATCTATTTGTTTCTCGTTAAAATACTGAGTAAGATATTGAAAAGGTGAGAAGTTCAGTTTTTATTGCATATATCGACGTTTCAGCCGGATTAGAGCAGTTTTACGTGTACATCTTCCATCGGTAATATAAATGGAAAATCAGGAACATTTTTGTTAATTCTAATGAAAACACATTGGTTTTTATCATTTGTATTGGAAACAACATTGTCATATGTCTTTTCTTGGATCTAAATAATACGAAACCTCGCTTTATGATTTAAAGTTTAAATCCTCAAATATGGTAAAATAGTGACTTTTTTCACGCTTTTCATGTAGTTTGATATTACGTAAATATATTCATTTTTACCAATATTTCGATACTATTTCATGTAGTATCACGATATGTCAGTTGGCCTTCAAATCTCAGAATTTCGCATAATATTGCATTTTAAGCAAGTTTTTTTGCATTTTGTTTCGTACGAAAAATCATCGAATTTAGCAATATTTTGACGTTTATTATCTCCTTTTCCTTTAAGTGATTTAAACAAAATATCATCGAATTAGGCAATATTTTGCCGTTTTTTCACGTTTTTGTGTATTTTCAGTTTATTTTTATTAATTCATTAAATATACGATAAAAATGATGCAAACACATAATTGATTAGATAATAACCTTAAATACTTCATTTTCAATCATATTTTTGTTTCTCGTTAAAATACTGAGTAAGATATTGAAAAGGGGAGAAGTTCGGTTTTTATTGCATATATCGACGTTTCAGCCGGATTAGAGCAGTTTTACGTGTACATCTTCCATCGGTAATATAAACGGAAAATCAGGAACATTTTAGTTAATTCTAATGAAAACACATTGGTTTTTATCATTTGTATTGGAAACAACATTGTCATATGTCTTTTCTTGGATCTAAATAATACGAAACCTCGCTTTATGATTTGAAGTTAAAATCCTCAAATATGGTAAAATTGTGACTTTTTTCACGTTTTTCATGTAGTTTAATATTACGTAAATATATTCATTTTTACCAATATTTCGATACTATTTCATGTAGTATCACGATATGTGAGTTGGCCTTCAAATCTCAGAATTTCGCATAATATTGCATTTTAAGCAAGTTTTTTGCATTTTGTTTCGTACGAAAAATCATCGTATATAGCAATATTTTGACGTTTATTATCTCCTTTTCCTTTATGTGATTTAAACAAAATATCATCGAATTAGGCAATATTTTGCCGTTTTTCCACGTTTTTGTGAATTTTCAGTTTATTGTTATTAATTCATTAAATATACGATAAAAATGATGCAAACACATAATTGATTAGATAATAACCTTAAATACTTCATTTTCAATCATCTATTTGTTTCTCGTTAAAATACTGACTAAGTTATTGAAAAGGGGAGAAGTTCGGTTTTTATTGCATATATCGACGTTTCAGCCGGATTAGAGCGGTTTTACGTGTATATCTTCCATCGGTAATATAAACGGAAAATCAGGAACATTTTAGTTAATTCTTATGAAAACCCATTGGTTTTTATCATTTGTATTGGAAACAACATTGTCATATGTCTTTTCTTGGATCTAAATAATACGAAACCTCGCTGTATGATTTGAAGTTAAAATCCTCAAATATGGTAAAATAGTGACTTTATTCACGTTTTTCATGTAGTTTGATATTACGTAAATATATTCATTTTTACCAATATTTCGATACTATTTCATGTTTTATCACGATATGTCAGTTGGCCTTCAAATCACAGAATTTCGCATAATATTGCATTTTAAGCAAGTTTTTTTGCATTTTGTTTCGTACGAAAAATCATCGAATTTAGCAATATTTTGACGTTTATTATCTCCTTTTCCTTTAAGTGATTTAAACAAAATATCATCGAATTAGGCAATATTTTGCCGTTTTTTCACGTTTTTGTGAATTTTCAGTTTATTGTTATTAATTCATTAAATATACGATAAAAATGATGCAAACACATAATTGATTAGATAATAACCTTAAATACTTCATTTTCAATCATCTTTTTGTTTCTCGTTAAAATACTGAGTAAGATATTGAAAAGGGGAGAAGTTCGGTTTTTATTGCATATATCGACGTTTCAGCCGGATTAGAACGGTTTTACGTGTACACCTTCCATCGGTAATATAAACGGAAAATCAGGAACATTTTAGTTAATTCCATTTGTTTTTATCATTTGTATTGGAAACAACATTGTCTTATGTCTTTTCTTGGATCTAAATAATACGAAACCTCGCTCTATGATTTGAAGTTAAAATCCTCAAATATGGTAATATAGTGACTTTTTTCACGTTTTTCATGTAGTTTGATATTACGTAAATATATTCATTTTTACCAATATTTCGATACTATTTCATGTTTTATCACGATATGTCAGTTGGCCTTCAAATCTCAGAATTTCGCATAATATTGCATTTTAAGCAAGTTTTTTTGCATTTTGTTTCGTACGAAAAATCATCGAATTTAGCAATATTTTGACGTTTATTATCTCCTTTTCCTCTATGTGATTTAAACAAAATATCATCGAATTAGGCAATATTTTGCCGTTTTTTCACGTTTTTGTGAATTTTCAGTTTATTGTTATTAATTCATTAAATATACGATAAAAATGATGCAAACACATAATTGATTAGATAATAACCTTAAATACTTCATTTTCAATCATCTATTTGTTTCTCGTTAAAATACTGAGTAAGATATTGAAAAGGGGAGAAGTTCGGTTTTTATTGCATATATCGACGTTTCAGCCGGATTAGAGCAGTTTTACGTGTACATCTTCCATCGGTAATATAAACGGAAAATCAGGAACATTTTAGTTAATTCTAATGAAAACACATTGGTTTTTATCATTTGTATTGGAAACAACATTGTCATATGTCTTTTCTTGGATCTAAATAATACGAAACCTCGCTCTATGATTTGAAGTTAAAATCCTCAAATATGGTAAAATTGTGACTTTTTTCACGTTTTTCATGTAATTTGATATTACGTAAATATATTCATTTTTGCCAATATTTCGATACTATTTCATGTAGTATCACGATATGTGAGTTGGCCTTCAAATCTCAGAATTTCGCATAATATTGCATTTTAAGCAAGTTTTTTTGCATTTTGATTCGTACGAAAAATCATCGTATATAGCAATATTTTGACGTTTATTATCTCCTTTTCCTTTAAGTGATTTAAACAAAATATCATCGAATTAGGCAATATTTTGCCGTTTTTCCACGTTTTTGTGAATTTTCAGTTTATTGTTATTAATTCATTAATTATACGATAAAAATGATGCAAACACATAATTGATTAGATAAAACCCTTAAATACTTCATTTTCAATCATCTATTTGTTTCTCGTTAAAATACTGAGTAAGATATTGAAAAGGGGAGAAGTTCGGTTTTTATTGCATATATCGACGTTTCAGCCGGATTAGAACGGTTTTACGTGTACATCTTCCATCGGTAATATAAACGGAAAATCAGGAACATTTTAGTTAATTCTAATGAAAACACATTGGTTTTTATCATTTGTATTGGAAACAACATTGTCATATGTCTTTTCTTGGATCTAAATAATACGAAACCTCGCTTTATGATTTAAAGTTAAAATCCTCAAATATGGTAAAATAGTGACTTTTTTCACGTTTTCATGTAGTTTGATATTACGTAAATATATTCATTTTTACCAATATTTCGATACTATTTCATGTAGTATCACGATATGTCAGTTGGCCTTCAAATCTCAGAATTTCGCATAATATTGCATTTTAAGCAAGTTTTTTTGCATTTTGTTTCGTACGAAAAATCATCGAATTTAGCAATATTTTGACGTTTATTATCTCCTTTTCCTCTATGTGATTTTAACAAAATATCATCGAATTAGGCAATATTTTGCCGTTTTTTCACGTTTTTGTGAATTTTCAGTTTATTGTTATTAATTCATTAAATATACGATAAAAACGATGCAAACACATAATTGATTAGATAATAACCTTAAATACTTCATTTTCAATCATCTATTTGTTTCTCGTTAAAATACTGAGTAAGATATTGAAAAGGGGGGAAGTTCGGTTTTTATTGCATATATCGACGTTTCAGCCGGATTAGAACGGTTTTACGTGTACACCTTCCATCGGTAATATAAACGGAAAATCAGGAACATTTTAGTTAATTCCATTTGTTTTTATCATTTGTATTGGAAACAACATTGTCTTATGTCTTTTCTTGGATCTAAATAATACGAAACCTCGCTCTATGATTTGAAGTTCAAATCCTCAAATATGGTAAAATTGTGACTTTTTTCACGTTTTTCATGTAGTTTGATATTACGTAAATATATTCATTTTTACCAATATTTCGATACTATTTCATGTAGTATCACGATATGTGAGTTGGCCTTCAAATCTCAGAATTTCGCATAATATTGCATTTTAAGCAAGTTTTTTTGCATTTTGTTTCGTACGAAAAATCATCGTATATAGCAATATTTTGACGTTTATTATCTCCTTTTCCTTTATGTGATTTAAACAAAATATCATCGAATTAGGCAATATTTAGCCGTTTTTCCATGTTTTTGTGAATTTTCAGTTTATTGTTATTAATTCATTAAATATACGATAAAAACGATGCAAACACATAATTGATTAGATAATAACCTTAAATACTTCATTTTCAATCATCTATTTGTTTCTCGTTAAAATACTGAGTAAGATATTGAAAAGGTGAGAAGTTCAGTTTTTATTGCATATATCGACGTTTCAGCCGGATTAGAGCAGTTTTACGTGTACATCTTCCATCGGTAATATAAATGGAAAATCAGGAACATTTTTGTTAATTCTAATGAAAACACATTGGTTTTTATCATTTGTATTGGAAACAACATTGTCATATGTCTTTTCTTGGATCTAAATAATACGAAACCTCGCTTTATGATTTAAAGTTTAAATCCTCAAATATGGTAAAATAGTGACTTTTTTCACGCTTTTCATGTAGTTTGATATTACGTAAATATATTCATTTTTACCAATATTTCGATACTATTTCATGTAGTATCACGATATGTCAGTTGGCCTTCAAATCTCAGAATTTCGCATAATATTGCATTTTAAGCAAGTTTTTTTGCATTTTGTTTCGTACGAAAAATCATCGAATTTAGCAATATTTTGACGTTTATTATCTCCTTTTTCTTTAAGTGATTTAAACAAAATATCATCGAATTAGGCAATATTTTGCCGTTTTTTCACGTTTTTGTGTATTTTCAGTTTATTTTTATTAATTCATTAAATATACGATAAAAATGATGCAAACACATAATTGATTAGATAATAACCTTACGTAATCAGGAACATTTTAGTTAATTCCATTTGTTTTTATCATTTGTATTGGAAACAACATTGTCATATGTCTTTTCTTGGATCTAAATAATACGAAACCTCGCTCTATGATTTGAAGTTAAAATCCTCAAATATGGTAAAATTGTGACTTTTTTCACGTTTTTCATGTAATTTGATATTACGTAAATATATTCATTTTTACCAATATTTCGATACTATTTCATGTAGTATCACGATATGTGAGTTGGCCTTCAAATCTCAGAATTTCGCATAATATTGCATTTTAAGCAAGTTTTTTTGCATTTTGATTCGTACGAAAAATCATCGTATATAGCAATATTTTGACGTTTATTATCTCCTTTTCCTTTAAGTGATTTAAACAAAATATCATCGAATTAGGCAATATTTTGCCGTTTTTCCACGTTTTTGTGAATTTTCAGTTTATTGTTATTAATTCATTAATTATACGTTAAAATTGATGCAAACACACAATTGATTAGATAAAACCCTTAAATACTTCATTTTCAATCATCTATTTGTTTCTCGTTAAAATACTGAGTAAGATATTGAAAAGGGGAGAAGTTCGGTTTTTATTGCATATATCGACGTTTCAGCCGTATTAGAACGGTTTTACGTGTACATCTTCCATCGGTAATATAAACGGAAAATCAGGAACATTTTAGTTAATTCTAATGAAAACACATTGGTTTTTATCATTTGTATTGGAAACAACATTGTCATATGTCTTTTCTTGGATCTAAATAATACGAAACCTCGCTTTATGATTTAAAGTTAAAATCCTCAAATATGGTAAAATAGTGACTTTTTTCACGTTTTCATGTAGTTTGATATTACGTAAATATATTCATTTTTACCAATATTTCGATACTATTTCATGTAGTATCACGATATGTCAGTTGGCCTTCAAATCTCAGAATTTCGCATAATATTGCATTTTAAGCAAGTTTTTTTGCATTTTGTTTCGTACGAAAAATCATCGAATTTAGCAATATTTTGACGTTTATTATCTCCTTTTCCTCTATGTGATTTTAACAAAATATCATCGAATTAGGCAATATTTTGCCGTTTTTTCACGTTTTTGTGAATTTTCAGTTTATTGTTATTAATTCATTAAATATACGATAAAAACGATGCAAACACATAATTGATTAGATAATAACCTTAAATACTTCATTTTCAATCATCTATTTGTTTCTCGTTAAAATACTGAGTAAGATATTGAAAAGGGGGGAAGTTCGGTTTTTATTGCATATATCGACGTTTCAGCCGGATTAGAACGGTTTTACGTGTACACCTTCCATCGGTAATATAAACGGAAAATCAGGAACATTTTAGTTAATTCCATTTGTTTTTATCATTTGTATTGGAAACAACATTGTCTTATGTCTTTTCTTGGATCTAAATAATACGAAACCTCGCTCTATGATTTGAAGTTCAAATCCTCAAATATGGTAAAATTGTGACTTTTTCACGTTTTTCATGTAGTTTGATATTACGTAAATATATTCATTTTTACCAATATTTCGATACTATTTCATGTAGTATCACGATATGTGAGTTGGCCTTCAAATCTCAGAATTTCGCATAATATTGCATTTTAAGCAAGTTTTTTTGCATTTTGTTTCGTACGAAAAATCATCGTATATAGCAATATTTTGACGTTTATTATCTCCTTTTCCTTTATGTGATTTAAACAAAATATCATCGAATTAGGCAATATTTTGCCGTTTTTCCACGTTTTTGTGAATTTTCAGTTTATTGTTATTAATTCATTAAATATACGATAAAAATGATGCAAACACATAATTGATTAGATAATAACCTTACGTAATCAGGAACATTTTAGTTAATTCCATTTGTTTTTATCATTTGTATTGGAAACAACATTGTCATATGTCTTTTCTTGGATCTAAATAATACGAAACCTCGCTCTATGATTTGAAGTTAAAATCCTCAAATATGGTAAAATTGTGACTTTTTTCACGTTTTTCATGTAATTTGATATTACGTAAATATATTCATTTTTACCAATATTTCGATACTATTTCATGTAGTATCACGATATGTGAGTTGGCCTTCAAATCTCAGAATTTCGCATAATATTGCATTTTAAGCAAGTTTTTTTGCATTTTGATTCGTACGAAAAATCATCGTATATAGCAATATTTTGACGTTTATTATCTCCTTTTCCTTTAAGTGATTTAAACAAAATATCATCGAATTAGGCAATATTTTGCCGTTTTTCCACGTTTTTGTGAATTTTCAGTTTATTGTTATTAATTCATTAATTATACGTTAAAATTGATGCAAACACACAATTGATTAGATAAAACCCTTAAATACTTCATTTTCAATCATCTATTTGTTTCTCGTTAAAATACTGAGTAAGATATTGAAAAGGGGAGAAGTTCGGTTTTTATTGCATATATCGACGTTTCAGCCGGATTAGAACGGTTTTACGTGTACATCTTCCATCGGTAATATAAACGGAAAATCAGGAACATTTTAGTTAATTCTAATGAAAACACATTGGTTTTTATCATTTGTATTGGAA
This sequence comes from Procambarus clarkii, assembly GCF_040958095.1. NCBI lineage: Eukaryota > Metazoa > Arthropoda > Malacostraca > Decapoda > Cambaridae > Procambarus > Procambarus clarkii. The sequence goes on along the minus strand of NC_091206.1, from coordinate 4,543,982 downwards.
ACAACATTGTCATATGTCTTTTCTTGGATCTAAATAATACGAAACCTCGCTTTATGATTTAAAGTTAAAATCCTCAAATATGGTAAAATAGTGACTTTTTTCACGTTTTAAATGTAGTTTGATATTACGTAAATATATTCATTTTTACCAATATTTCGATACTATTTCATGTAGTATCACGATATGTCAGTTGGCCTTCAAATCTCAGAATTTCGCATAATATTGCATTTTAAGCAAGTTTTTTTGCATTTTGTTTCGTACGAAAAATCATCGAATTTAGCAATATTTTGACGTTTATTATCTCCTTTTCCTCTATGTGATTTTAACAAAATATCATCGAATTAGGCAATATTTTGCCGTTTTTTCACGTTTTTGTGAATTTTCAGTTTATTGTTATTAATTCATTAAATATACGATAAAAACGATGCAAACACATAATTGATTAGATAATAACCTTAAATACTTCATTTTCAATCATCTATTTGTTTCTCGTTAAAATACTGAGTAAGATATTGAAAAGTGGGGAAGTTCGGTTTTTATTGCATATATCGACGTTTCAGCCGGATTAGAACGGTTTTACGTGTACACCTTCCATCGGTAATATAAACGGAAAATCAGGAACATTTTAGTTAATTCCATTTGTTTTTATCATTTGTATTGGAAACAACATTGTCTTATGTCTTTTCTTGGATCTAAATAATACGAAACCTCGCTCTATGATTTGAAGTTCAAATCCTCAAATATGGTTAAATTGTGACTTTTTTCACGTTTTTCATGTAGTTTGATATTACGTAAATATATTCATTTTTACCAATATTTCGATACTATTTCATGTAGTATCACGATATGTGAGTTGGCCTTCAAATCTCAGAATTTCGCATAATATTGCATTTTAAGCAAGTTTTTTTGCATTTTGTTTCGTACGAAAAATCATCGTATATAGCAATATTTTGACGTTTATTATCTCCTTTTCCTTTATGTGATTTAAACAAAATATCATCGAATTAGGCAATATTTTGCCGTTTTTCCACGTTTTTGTGAATTTTCAGTTTATTGTTATTAATTCATTAAATATACGATAAAAATGATGCAAACACATAATTGATTAGATAATAACCTTACGTAATCAGGAACATTTTAGTTAATTCCATTTGTTTTTATCATTTGTATTGGAAACAACATTGTCATATGTCTTTTCTTGGATCTAAATAATACGAAACCTCGCTCTATGATTTGAAGTTAAAATCCTCAAATATGGTAAAATTGTGACTTTTTTCACGTTTTTCATGTAATTTGATATTACGTAAATATATTCATTTTTACCAATATTTCGATACTATTTCATGTAGTATCACGATATGTGAGTTGGCCTTCAAATCTCAGAATTTCGCATAATATTGCATTTTAAGCAAGTTTTTTTGCATTTTGATTCGTACGAAAAATCATCGTATATAGCAATATTTTGACGTTTATTATCTCCTTTTCCTTTAAGTGATTTAAACAAAATATCATCGAATTAGGCAATATTTTGCCGTTTTTCCACGTTTTTGTGAATTTTCAGTTTATTGTTATTAATTCATTAATTATACGTTAAAATTGATGCAAACACACAATTGATTAGATAAAACCCTTAAATACTTCATTTTCAATCATCTATTTGTTTCTCGTTAAAATACTGAGTAAGATATTGAAAAGGGGAGAAGTTCGGTTTTTATTGCATATATCGACGTTTCAGCCGGATTAGAACGGTTTTACGTGTACATCTTCCATCGGTAATATAAACGGAAAATCAGGAACATTTTAGTTAATTCTAATGAAAACACATTGGTTTTTATCATTTGTATTGGAAACAACATTGTCATATGTCTTTTCTTGGATCTAAATAATACGAAACCTCGCTTTATGATTTAAAGTTAAAATCCTCAAATATGGTAAAATAGTGACTTTTTTCACGTTTTAAATGTAGTTTGATATTACGTAAATATATTCATTTTTACCAATATTTCGATACTATTTCATGTAGTATCACGATATGTCAGTTGGCCTTCAAATCTCAGAATTTCGCATAATATTGCATTTTAAGCAAGTTTTTTTGCATTTTGTTTCGTACGAAAAATCATCGAATTTAGCAATATTTTGACGTTTATTATCTCCTTTTCCTCTATGTGATTTTAACAAAATATCATCGAATTAGGCAATATTTTGCCGTTTTTTCACGTTTTTGTGAATTTTCAGTTTATTGTTATTAATTCATTAAATATACGATAAAAACGATGCAAACACATAATTGATTAGATAATAACCTTAAATACTTCATTTTCAATCATCTATTTGTTTCTCGTTAAAATACTGAGTAAGATATTGAAAAGTGGGGAAGTTCGGTTTTTATTGCATATATCGACGTTTCAGCCGGATTAGAACGGTTTTACGTGTACACCTTCCATCGGTAATATAAACGGAAAATCAGGAACATTTTAGTTAATTCCATTTGTTTTTATCATTTGTATTGGAAACAACATTGTCTTATGTCTTTTCTTGGATCTAAATAATACGAAACCTCGCTCTATGATTTGAAGTTCAAATCCTCAAATATGGTTAAATTGTGACTTTTTTCACGTTTTTCATGTAGTTTGATATTACGTAAATATATTCATTTTTACCAATATTTCGATACTATTTCATGTAGTATCACGATATGTGAGTTGGCCTTCAAATCTCAGAATTTCGCATAATATTGCATTTTAAGCAAGTTTTTTTGCATTTTGTTTCGTACGAAAAATCATCGTATATAGCAATATTTTGACGTTTATTATCTCCTTTTCCTTTATGTGATTTAAACAAAATATCATCGAATTAGGCAATATTTAGCCGTTTTTCCATGTTTTTGTGAATTTTCAGTTTATTGTTATTAATTCATTAAATATACGATAAAAACGATGCAAACACATAATTGATTAGATAATAACCTTAAATACTTCATTTTCAATCATCTATTTGTTTCTCGTTAAAATACTGAGTAAGATATTGAAAAGGTGAGAAGTTCAGTTTTTATTGCATATATCGACGTTTCAGCCGGATTAGAGCAGTTTTACGTGTACATCTTCCATCGGTAATATAAATGGAAAATCAGGAACATTTTTGTTAATTCTAATGAAAACACATTGGTTTTTATCATTTGTATTGGAAACAACATTGTCATATGTCTTTTCTTGGATCTAAATAATACGAAACCTCGCTTTATGATTTAAAGTTTAAATCCTCAAATATGGTAAAATAGTGACTTTTTTCACGCTTTTCATGTAGTTTGATATTACGTAAATATATTCATTTTTACCAATATTTCGATACTATTTCATGTAGTATCACGATATGTCAGTTGGCCTTCAAATCTCAGAATTTCGCATAATATTGCATTTTAAGCAAGTTTTTTTGCATTTTGTTTCGTACGAAAAATCATCGAATTTAGCAATATTTTGACGTTTATTATCTCCTTTTTCTTTAAGTGATTTAAACAAAATATCATCGAATTAGGCAATATTTTGCCGTTTTTTCACGTTTTTGTGTATTTTCAGTTTATTTTTATTAATTCATTAAATATACGATAAAAATGATGCAAACACATAATTGATTAGATAATAACCTTACGTAATCAGGAACATTTTAGTTAATTCCATTTGTTTTTATCATTTGTATTGGAAACAACATTGTCATATGTCTTTTCTTGGATCTAAATAATACGAAACCTCGCTCTATGATTTGAAGTTAAAATCCTCAAATATGGTAAAATTGTGACTTTTTTCACGTTTTTCATGTAATTTGATATTACGTAAATATATTCATTTTTACCAATATTTCGATACTATTTCATGTAGTATCACGATATGTGAGTTGGCCTTCAAATCTCAGAATTTCGCATAATATTGCATTTTAAGCAAGTTTTTTTGCATTTTGATTCGTACGAAAAATCATCGTATATAGCAATATTTTGACGTTTATTATCTCCTTTTCCTTTAAGTGATTTAAACAAAATATCATCGAATTAGGCAATATTTTGCCGTTTTTCCACGTTTTTGTGAATTTTCAGTTTATTGTTATTAATTCATTAATTATACGTTAAAATTGATGCAAACACACAATTGATTAGATAAAACCCTTAAATACTTCATTTTCAATCATCTATTTGTTTCTCGTTAAAATACTGAGTAAGATATTGAAAAGGGGAGAAGTTCGGTTTTTATTGCATATATCGACGTTTCAGCCGTATTAGAACGGTTTTACGTGTACATCTTCCATCGGTAATATAAACGGAAAATCAGGAACATTTTAGTTAATTCTAATGAAAACACATTGGTTTTTATCATTTGTATTGGAAACAACATTGTCATATGTCTTTTCTTGGATCTAAATAATACGAAACCTCGCTTTATGATTTAAAGTTAAAATCCTCAAATATGGTAAAATAGTGACTTTTTTCACGTTTTCATGTAGTTTGATATTACGTAAATATATTCATTTTTACCAATATTTCGATACTATTTCATGTAGTATCACGATATGTCAGTTGGCCTTCAAATCTCAGAATTTCGCATAATATTGCATTTTAAGCAAGTTTTTTTGCATTTTGTTTCGTACGAAAAATCATCGAATTTAGCAATATTTTGACGTTTATTATCTCCTTTTCCTCTATGTGATTTTAACAAAATATCATCGAATTAGGCAATATTTTGCCGTTTTTTCACGTTTTTGTGAATTTTCAGTTTATTGTTATTAATTCATTAAATATACGATAAAAACGATGCAAACACATAATTGATTAGATAATAACCTTAAATACTTCATTTTCAATCATCTATTTGTTTCTCGTTAAAATACTGAGTAAGATATTGAAAAGGGGGGAAGTTCGGTTTTTATTGCATATATCGACGTTTCAGCCGGATTAGAACGGTTTTACGTGTACACCTTCCATCGGTAATATAAACGGAAAATCAGGAACATTTTAGTTAATTCCATTTGTTTTTATCATTTGTATTGGAAACAACATTGTCTTATGTCTTTTCTTGGATCTAAATAATACGAAACCTCGCTCTATGATTTGAAGTTCAAATCCTCAAATATGGTAAAATTGTGACTTTTTCACGTTTTTCATGTAGTTTGATATTACGTAAATATATTCATTTTTACCAATATTTCGATACTATTTCATGTAGTATCACGATATGTGAGTTGGCCTTCAAATCTCAGAATTTCGCATAATATTGCATTTTAAGCAAGTTTTTTTGCATTTTGTTTCGTACGAAAAATCATCGTATATAGCAATATTTTGACGTTTATTATCTCCTTTTCCTTTATGTGATTTAAACAAAATATCATCGAATTAGGCAATATTTTGCCGTTTTTCCACGTTTTTGTGAATTTTCAGTTTATTGTTATTAATTCATTAAATATACGATAAAAATGATGCAAACACATAATTGATTAGATAATAACCTTACGTAATCAGGAACATTTTAGTTAATTCCATTTGTTTTTATCATTTGTATTGGAAACAACATTGTCATATGTCTTTTCTTGGATCTAAATAATACGAAACCTCGCTCTATGATTTGAAGTTAAAATCCTCAAATATGGTAAAATTGTGACTTTTTTCACGTTTTTCATGTAATTTGATATTACGTAAATATATTCATTTTTACCAATATTTCGATACTATTTCATGTAGTATCACGATATGTGAGTTGGCCTTCAAATCTCAGAATTTCGCATAATATTGCATTTTAAGCAAGTTTTTTTGCATTTTGATTCGTACGAAAAATCATCGTATATAGCAATATTTTGACGTTTATTATCTCCTTTTCCTTTAAGTGATTTAAACAAAATATCATCGAATTAGGCAATATTTTGCCGTTTTTCCACGTTTTTGTGAATTTTCAGTTTATTGTTATTAATTCATTAATTATACGTTAAAATTGATGCAAACACACAATTGATTAGATAAAACCCTTAAATACTTCATTTTCAATCATCTATTTGTTTCTCGTTAAAATACTGAGTAAGATATTGAAAAGGGGAGAAGTTCGGTTTTTATTGCATATATCGACGTTTCAGCCGGATTAGAACGGTTTTACGTGTACATCTTCCATCGGTAATATAAACGGAAAATCAGGAACATTTTAGTTAATTCTAATGAAAACACATTGGTTTTTATCATTTGTATTGGAAACAACATTGTCATATGTCTTTTCTTGGATCTAAATAATACGAAACCTCGCTTTATGATTTAAAGTTAAAATCCTCAAATATGGTAAAATAGTGACTTTTTTCACGTTTTAAATGTAGTTTGATATTACGTAAATATATTCATTTTTACCAATATTTCGATACTATTTCATGTAGTATCACGATATGTCAGTTGGCCTTCAAATCTCAGAATTTCGCATAATATTGCATTTTAAGCAAGTTTTTTTGCATTTTGTTTCGTACGAAAAATCATCGAATTTAGCAATATTTTGACGTTTATTATCTCCTTTTCCTCTATGTGATTTTAACAAAATATCATCGAATTAGGCAATATTTTGCCGTTTTTTCACGTTTTTGTGAATTTTCAGTTTATTGTTATTAATTCATTAAATATACGATAAAAACGATGCAAACACATAATTGATTAGATAATAACCTTAAATACTTCATTTTCAATCATCTATTTGTTTCTCGTTAAAATACTGAGTAAGATATTGAAAAGTGGGGAAGTTCGGTTTTTATTGCATATATCGACGTTTCAGCCGGATTAGAACGGTTTTACGTGTACACCTTCCATCGGTAATATAAACGGAAAATCAGGAACATTTTAGTTAATTCCATTTGTTTTTATCATTTGTATTGGAAACAACATTGTCTTATGTCTTTTCTTGGATCTAAATAATACGAAACCTCGCTCTATGATTTGAAGTTCAAATCCTCAAATATGGTTAAATTGTGACTTTTTTCACGTTTTTCATGTAGTTTGATATTACGTAAATATATTCATTTTTACCAATATTTCGATACTATTTCATGTAGTATCACGATATGTGAGTTGGCCTTCAAATCTCAGAATTTCGCATAATATTGCATTTTAAGCAAGTTTTTTTGCATTTTGTTTCGTACGAAAAATCATCGTATATAGCAATATTTTGACGTTTATTATCTCCTTTTCCTTTATGTGATTTAAACAAAATATCATCGAATTAGGCAATATTTAGCCGTTTTTCCATGTTTTTGTGAATTTTCAGTTTATTGTTATTAATTCATTAAATATACGATAAAAACGATGCAAACACATAATTGATTAGATAATAACCTTAAATACTTCATTTTCAATCATCTATTTGTTTCTCGTTAAAATACTGAGTAAGATATTGAAAAGGTGAGAAGTTCAGTTTTTATTGCATATATCGACGTTTCAGCCGGATTAGAGCAGTTTTACGTGTACATCTTCCATCGGTAATATAAATGGAAAATCAGGAACATTTTTGTTAATTCTAATGAAAACACATTGGTTTTTATCATTTGTATTGGAAACAACATTGTCATATGTCTTTTCTTGGATCTAAATAATACGAAACCTCGCTTTATGATTTGAAGTTAAAATCCTCAAATATGGTAAAATAGTGACTTTATTCACGTTTTTCATGTAGTTTGATATTACGTAAATATATTCATTTTTACCAATATTTCGATACTATTTCATGTTTTATCACGATATGTCAGTTGGCCTTCAAATCACAGAATTTCGCATAATATTGCATTTTAAGCAAGTTTTTTTGCATTTTGTTTCGTACGAAAAATCATCGAATTTAGCAATATTTTGACGTTTATTATCTCCTTTTCCTTTAAGTGATTTAAACAAAATATCATCGAATTAGGCAATATTTTGCCGTTTTTTCACGTTTTTGTGTATTTTCAGTTTATTTTTATTAATTCATTAAATATACGATAAAAATGATGCAAACACATAATTGATTAGATAATAACCTTAAATACTTCATTTTCAATCATATTTTTGTTTCTCGTTAAAATACTGAGTAAGATATTGAAAAGGGGAGAAGTTCGGTTTTTATTGCATATATCGACGTTTCAGCCGGATTAGAGCAGTTTTACGTGTACATCTTCCATCGGTAATATAAACGGAAAATCAGGAACATTTTAGTTAATTCTAATGAAAACACATTGGTTTTTATCATTTGTATTGGAAACAACATTGTCATATGTCTTTTCTTGGATCTAAATAATACGAAACCTCGCTTTATGATTTGAAGTTAAAATCCTCAAATATGGTAAAATAGTGACTTTATTCACGTTTTTCATGTAGTTTGATATTACGTAAATATATTCATTTTTACCAATATTTCGATACTATTTCATGTTTTATCACAATATGTCAGTTGGCCTTCAAATCTCAGAATTTCGCATAATATTGAATTTTAAGCAAGTTTTTTTGCATTTTGTTTCGTACGAAAAATCATCGTATATAGCAATATTTTAACGTTTATTATCTCCTTTTCCTTTATGTGATTTAAACAAAATATCATCGAATTAGGCAATATTTAGCCGTTTTTCCATGTTTTTGTGAATTTTCAGTTTATTGTTATTAATTCATTAAATATACGATAAAAACGATGCAAACACATAATTGATTAGATAATAACCTTAAATACTTCATTTTCAATCATCTATTTGTTTCTCGTTAAAATACTGAGTAAGATATTTAAAAGGGGAGAAGTTCGGTTTTTATTGCATATATCGACGTTTCAGCCTGATTAGAGCAGTTTTACGTGTACATCTTCCATCGGTAATATAAACGGAAAATCAGGAACATTTTAGTTAATTCTAATGAAAACACATTGATTTTTATCATTTGTATTGGAAACAACATTGTCATATGTCTTTTCTTGGATCTAAATAATACGAAACCTCGCTGTATGATTTGAAGTTAAAATCCTCAAATATGGTAAAATAGTGACTTTATTCACGTTTTTCATGTAGTTTGATATTACGTAAATATATTCATTTTTACCAATATTTCGATACTATTTCATGTTTTATCACGATATGTCAGTTGGCCTTCAAATCACAGAATTTCGCATAATATTGCATTTTAAGCAAGTTTTTTTGCATTTTGTTTCGAACGAAAAATCATCGAATTTAGCAATATTTTGACGTTTATTATCTCCTTTTCCTCTATGTGATTTAAACAAAATATCATCGAATTAGGCAATATTTTGCCGTTTTTTCACGTTTTTGTGAATTTTCAGTTTATTGTTATTAATTCATTAAATATACGATAAAAATGATGCAAACACATAATTGATTAGATAATAACCTTAAATACTTAATTTTCAATCATCTATTTGTTTCTCGTTAAAATACTGAGTAAGATATTGAAAAGGGGAGAAGTTCGGTTTTTATTGCATATATCGACGTTTCAGCCGGATTAGAGCAGTTTTACGTGTACATCTTCCATCGGTAATATAAACGGAAAATCAGGAACATTTTAGTTAATTCTAATGAAAACACATTGGTTTTTATCATTTGTATTGGAAACAACATTGTCATATGTCTTTTCTTGGATCTAAATAATACGAAACCTCGCTCTATGATTTGAAGTTAAAATCCTCAAATATGGTAAAATTGTGACTTTTTTCACGTTTTTCATGTAATTTGATATTACGTAAATATATTCATTTTTACCAATATTTCGATACTATTTCATGTAGTATCACGATATGTGAGTTGGCCTTCAAATCTCAGAATTTCGCATAATATTGCATTTTAAGCAAGTTTTTTTGCATTTTGATTCGTACGAAAAATCATCGTATATAGCAATATTTTGACGTTTATTATCTCCTTTTCCTTTAAGTGATTTAAACAAAATATCATCGAATTAGGCAATATTTTGCCGTTTTTCCACGTTTTTGTGAATTTTCAGTTTATTGTTATTAATTCATTAATTATACGATAAAAACGATGCAAACACATAATTGATTAGATAAAACCCTTAAATACTTCATTTTCAATCATCTATTTGTTTCTCGTTAAAATACTGAGTAAGATATTGAAAAGGGGAGAAGTTCGGTTTTTATTGCATATATCGACGTTTCAGCCGGATTAGAACGGTTTTACGTGTACACCTTCCATCGGTAATATAAACGGAAAATCAGGAACATTTTAGTTAATTCCATTTGTTTTTATCATTTGTATTGGAAACAACATTGTCTTATGTCTTTTCTTGGATCTAAATAATACGAAACCTCGCTCTATGATTTGAAGTTCAAATCCTCAAATATGGTAAAATTGTGACTTTTTTCACGTTTTTCATGTAGTTTGATATTACGTAAATATATTCATTTTTACCAATATTTCGATACTATTTCATGTAGTATCACGATATGTGAGTTGGCCTTCAAATCTCAGAATTTCGCATAATATTGCATTTTAAGCAAGTTTTTTTGCATTTTGTTTCGTACGAAAAATCATCGTATATAGCAATATTTTGACGTTTATTATCTCCTTTTCCTTTATGTGATTTAAACAAAATATCATCGAATTAGGCAATATTTAGCCGTTTTTCCATGTTTTTGTGAATTTTCAGTTTATTGTTATTAATTCATTAAATATACGATAAAAACGATGCAAACACATAATTGATTAGATAATAACCTTAAATACTTCATTTTCAATCATCTATTTGTTTCTCGTTAAAATACTGAGTAAGATATTGAAAAGGTGAGAAGTTCAGTTTTTATTGCATATATCGACGTTTCAGCCGGATTAGAGCAGTTTTACGTGTACATCTTCCATCGGTAATATAAATGGAAAATCAGGAACATTTTTGTTAATTCTAATGAAAACACATTGGTTTTTATAATTTGTATTGGAAACAACATTGTCATATGTCTTTTCTTGGATCTAAATAATACGAAACCTCGCTTTATGATTTAAAGTTTAAATCCTCAAATATGGTAAAATAGTGACTTTTTTCACGCTTTTCATGTAGTTTGATATTACGTAAATATATTCATTTTTACCAATATTTCGATACTATTTCATGTAGTATCACGATATGTCAGTTGGCCTTCAAATCTCAGAATTTCGCATAATATTGCATTTTAAGCAAGTTTTTTTGCATTTTGTTTCGTACGAAAAATCATCGAATTTAGCAATATTTTGACGTTTATTATCTCCTTTTCCTTTAAGTGATTTAAACAAAATATCATCGAATTAGGCAATATTTTGCCGTTTTTTCACGTTTTTGTGTATTTTCAGTTTATTTTTATTAATTCATTAAATATACGATAAAAATGATGCAAACACATAATTGATTAGATAATAACCTTAAATACTTCATTTTCAATCATATTTTTGTTTCTCGTTAAAATACTGAGTAAGATATTGAAAAGGGGAGAAGTTCGGTTTTTATTGCATATATCGACGTTTCAGCCGGATTAGAGCAGTTTTACGTGTACATCTTCCATCGGTAATATAAACGGAAAATCAGGAACATTTTAGTTAATTCTAATGAGAACACATTGGTTTTTATCATTTGTATTGGAAACAACATTGTCTTATGTCTTTTCTTGGATCTAAATAATACGAAACCTCGCTTTATGATTTGAAGTTAAAATCCTCAAATATGGTAAAATTGTGACTTTTTTCACGTTTTTCATGTAGTTTAATATTACGTAAATATATTCATTTTTACCAATATTTCGATACTATTTCATGTAGTATCACGATATGTGAGTTGGCCTTCAAATCTCAGAATTTCGCATAATATTGCATTTTAAGCAAGTTTTTTTGCATTTTGTTTCGTACGAAAAATCATCGTATATAGCAATATTTTGACGTTTATTATCTCCTTTTCCTTTATGTGATTTAAACAAAATATCATCGAATTAGGCAATATTTTGCCGTTTTTCCACGTTTTTGTGAATTTTCAGTTTATTGTTATTAATTCATTAAATATACGATAAAAATGATGCAAACACATAATTGATTAGATAATAACCTTAAATACTTCATTTTCAATCATCTATTTGTTTCTCGTTAAAATACTGACTAAGATATTGAAAAGGGGAGAAGTTCGGTTTTTATTGCATATATCGACGTTTCAGCCGGATTAGAGCGGTTTTACGTGTATATCTTCCATCGGTAATATAAACGGAAAATCAGGAACATTTTAGTTAATTCTTATGAAAACCCATTGGTTTTTATCATTTGTATTGGAAACAACATTGTCATATGTCTTTTCTTGGATCTAAATAATACGAAACCTCGCTGTATGATTTGAAGTTAAAATCCTCAAATATGGTAAAATAGTGACTTTATTCACGTTTTTCATGTAGTTTGATATTACGTAAATATATTCATTTTTACCAATATTTCGATACTATTTCATGTTTTATCACGATATGTCAGTTGGCCTTCAAATCACAGAATTTCGCATAATATTGCATTTTAAGCAAGTTTTTTTGCATTTTGTTTCGTACGAAAAATCATCGAATTTAGCAATATTTTGACGTTTATTATCTCCTTTTCCTCTATGTGATTTAAACAAAATATCATCGAATTAGGCAATATTTTGCCGTTTTTTCACGTTTTTGTGAATTTTCAGTTTATTGTTATTAATTCATTAAATATACGATAAAAATGATGCAAACACATAATTGATTAGATAATAACCTTAAATACTTCATTTTCAATCATCTATTTGTTTCTCGTTAAAATACTGAGTAAGATATTGAAAAGGGGAGAAGTTCGGTTTTTATTGCATATATCGACGTTTCAGCCGGATTAGAACGGTTTTACGTGTACACCTTCCATCGGTAATATAAACGGAAAATCAGGAACATTTTAGTTAATTCCATTTGTTTTTATCATTTGTATTGGAAACAACATTGTCTTATGTCTTTTCTTGGATCTAAATAATACGAAACCTCGCTCTATGATTTGAAGTTCAAATCCTCAAATATGGTAAAATTGTGACTTTTTTCACGTTTTTCATGTAGTTTGATATTACGTAAATATATTCATTTTTACCAATATTTCGATACTATTTCATGTAGTATCACGATATGTGAGTTGGCCTTCAAATCTCAGAATTTCGCATAATATTGCATTTTAAGCAAGTTTTTTTGCATTTTGTTTCGTACGAAAAATCATCGTATATAGCAATATTTTGACGTTTATTATCTCCTTTTCCTTTATGTGATTTAAACAAAATATCATCGAATTAGGCAATATTTAGCCGTTTTTCCATGTTTTTGTGAATTTTCAGTTTATTGTTATTAATTCATTAAATATACGATAAAAACGATGCAAACACATAATTGATTAGATAATAACCTTAAATACTTCATTTTCAATCATCTATTTGTTTCTCGTTAAAATACTGAGTAAGATATTGAAAAGGGGAGAAGTTCAGTTTTTATTGCATATATCGACGTTTCAGTCGGATTAGAGCAGTTTTACGTGTACATCTTCCATCGGTAATATAAATGGAAAATCAGGAACATTTTTGTTAATTCTAATGAAAACACATTGGTTTTTATCATTTGAATTGGAAACAACATTGTCATATGTCTTTTCTTGGATCTAAATAATACGAAACCTCGCTTTATGATTTAAAGTTTAAATCCTCAAATATGGTAAAATAGTGACTTTTTCACGTTTTTCATGTAGTTTGATATTACGTAAATATATTCATTTTTACCAATATTTCGATACTATTTCATGTAGTATCACGATATGTCAGTTGGCCTTCAAATCTCAGAATTTCGCATAATATTGCATTTTAAGCAAGTTTTTTTGCATTTTGTTTCGTACGAAAAATCATCGAATTTAGCAATATTTTGACGTTTATTATCTCCTTTTCCTTTAAGTGATTTAAACAAAATATCATCGAATTAGGCAATATTTTGCCGTTTTTTCACGTTTTTGTGTATTTTCAGTTTATTGTTATTAATTCATTAAATATACGATAAAAATGATGCAAACACATAATTGATTAGATAATAACCTTAAATACTTCATTTTCAATCATATTTTTGTTTCTCGTTAAAATACTGAGTAAGATATTGAAAAGGGGAGAAGTTCGGTTTTTATTGCATATAACGACGTTTCAGCCGGATTAGAGCAGTTTTACGTGTACATCTTCCATCGGTAATATAAACGGAAAATCAGGAACATTTTAGTTAATTCTAATGAAAACACATTGGTTTTTATCATTTGTATAGGAAACAACATTGTCATATGTCTTTTCTTGGATCTAAATAATACGAAACCTCGCTTATATGATTTGAAGTTAAAATCCTCAAATATGGTAAAATTGTGACTTTTTTCACGTTTTTCATGTAGTTTGATATTACGTAAATATATTCATTTTTACCAATATTTCGATACTATTTCATGTAGTATCACGATATGTGAGTTGGCCTTCAAATCTCAGAATTTCGCATAATATTGCATTTTAAGCAAGTTTTTTTGCATTTTGTTTCGTACGAAAAATCATCGTATATAGCAATATTTTGACGTTTATTATCTCCTTTTCCTTTATGTGATTTAAACAAAATATCATCGAATTAGGCAATATTTTGCCGTTTTTCCACGTTTTTGTGAATTTTCAGTTTATTGTTATTAATTCATTAAATATACGATAAAAATGATGCAAACACATAATTGATTAGATAATAACCTTAAATACTTCATTTTCAATCATCTATTTGTTTCTCGTTAAAATACTGACTAAGATATTGAAAAGGGGAGAAGTTCGGTTTTTATTGCATATATCGACGTTTCAGCCGGATTAGAGCGGTTTTACGTGTATATCTTCCATCGGTAATATAAACGGAAAATCAGGAACATTTTAGTTAATTCTTATGAAAACCCATTGGTTTTTATCATTTGTATTGGAAACAACATTGTCATATGTCTTTTCTTGGATCTAAATAATACGAAACCTCGCTGTATGATTTGAAGTTAAAATCCTCAAATATGGTAAAATAGTGACTTTATTCACGTTTTTCATGTAGTTTGATATTACGTAAATATATTCATTTTTACCAATATTTCGATACTATTTCATGTTTTATCACGATATGTCAGTTGGCCTTCAAATCACAGAATTTCGCATAATATTGCATTTTAAGCAAGTTTTTTTGCATTTTGTTTCGTACGAAAAATCATCGAATTTAGCAATATTTTGACGTTTATTATCTCCTTTTCCTTTAAGTGATTTAAACAAAATATCATCGAATTAGGCAATATTTTGCCGTTTTTTCACGTTTTTGTGAATTTTCAGTTTATTGTTATTAATTCATTAAATATACGATAAAAATGATGCAAACACATAATTGATTAGATAATAACCTTAAATACTTCATTTTCAATCATCTTTTTGTTTCTCGTTAAAATACTGAGTAAGATATTGAAAAGGGGAGAAGTTCGGTTTTTATTGCATATATCGACGTTTCAGCCGGATTAGAACGGTTTTACGTGTACACCTTCCATCGGTAATATAAACGGAAAATCAGGAACATTTTAGTTAATTCCATTTGTTTTTATCATTTGTATTGGAAACAACATTGTCTTATGTCTTTTCTTGGATCTAAATAATACGAAACCTCGCTCTATGATTTGAAGTTCAAATCATAGAGCGAGGTAAAATTGTGACTTTTTTCACGTTTTTCATGTAGTTTGATATTACGTAAATATATTCATTTTTACCAATATTTCGATACTATTTCATGTAGTATCACGATATGTGAGTTGGCCTTCAAATCTCAGAATTTCGCATAATATTGCATTTTAAGCAAGTTTTTTTGCATTTTGTTTCGTATGAAAAATCATCGTATATAGCAATATTTTGACGTTTATTATCTCCTTTTCCTTTATGTGATTTAAACAAAATATCATCGAATTAGGCAATATTTTGCCGTTTTTCCACGTTTTTGTGAATTTTCAGTTTATTGTTATTAATTCATTAAATATACGATAAAAATGATGCAAACACATAATTGATTAGATAATAACCTTAAATACTTAATTTTCAATCATCTATTTGTTTCTCGTGAAAATACTGACTAAGATATTGAAAAGGGGAGAAGTTCGGTTTTTATTGCATATATCGACGTTTCAGCCGGATTAGAGCGGTTTTACGTGTATATCTTCCATCGGTAATATAAACGGAAAATCAGGAACATTTTAGTTAATTCTTATGAAAACCCATTGGTTTTTATCATTTGTATTGGAAACAACATTGTCATATGTCTTTTCTTGGATCTAAATAATACGAAACCTCGCTGTATGATTTGAAGTTAAAATCCTCAAATATGGTAAAATAGTGACTTTTTTCACGTTTTTCATGTAGTTTGATATTACGTAAATATATTCATTTTTACTAATATTTCGATACTATTTCATGTAGTATCACGATATGTCAGTTGGCTTCAAATCTCAGAATTTCGCATAATATTGCATTTTAAGCAAGTTTTTTGCATTTTGTTTCGTACGAAAAATCATCGAATTTAGCAATATTTTGACGTTTATTATCTCCTTTTCCTTTATGTGATTTAAACAAAATATCATCGAATTAGGCAATATTTAGCCGTTTTTCCATGTTTTTGCGAATTTTCAGTTTATTAATATTAATTCATTAAATATACGATAAAAACGATGCAAACACATAATTGATTAGATAATAACCTTAAATACTTCATTTTCAATCATCTATTTGTTTCTCGTTAAAATACTGAGTAAGATATTGAAAAGGGGAGAAGTTCGGTTTTTATTGCATATATCGACGTTTCAGCCGGATTAGAGCAGTTTTACGTGTACATCTTCCATCGGTAATATAAATGGAAAATCAGGAACATTTTAGTTAATTCTAATGAAAACACATTGGTTTTTATCATTTGTATTGGAAACAACATTGTCATATGTCTTTTCTTGGATCTAAATAATACGAAACCTCGCTGTATGATTTGAAGTTAAAATCCTCAAATATGGTAAAATAGTGACTTTATTCACGTTTTTCATGTAGTTTGATATTACGTAAATATATTCATTTTTACCAATATTTCGATACTATTTCATGTTTTATCACGATATGTCAGTTGGCCTTCAAATCACAGAATTTCGCATAATATTGCATTTTAAGCAAGTTTTTTTGCATTTTGTTTCGTACGAAAAATCATCGAATTTAGCAATATTTTGACGTTTATTATCTCCTTTTCCTTTAAGTGATTTAAACAAAATATCATCGAATTAGGCAATATTTTGCCGTTTTTTCACGTTTTTGTGAATTTTCAGTTTATTGTTATTAATTCATTAAATATACGATAAAAATGATGCAAACACATAATTGATTAGATAATAACCTTAAATACTTCATTTTCAATCATCTTTTTGTTTCTCGTTAAAATACTGAGTAAGATATTGAAAAGGGGAGAAGTTCGGTTTTTATTGCATATATCGACGTTTCAGCCGGATTAGAACGGTTTTACGTGTACACCTTCCATCGGTAATATAAACGGAAAATCAGGAACATTTTAGTTAATTCCATTTGTTTTTATCATTTGTATTGGAAACAACATTGTCTTATGTCTTTTCTTGGATCTAAATAATACGAAACCTCGCTCTATGATTTCAAGTTCAAATCCTCAAATATGGTAAAATTGTGACTTTTTTCACGTTTTTCATGTAGTTTGATATTACGTAAATATATTCATTTTTACCAATATTTCGATACTATTTCATGTAGTATCACGATAAGTGAGTTGGCCTTCAAATCTCAGAATTTCGCATAATATTGCATTTTAAGCAAGTTTTTTTGCATTTTGTTTCGTACGAAAAATCATCGTATATAGCAATATTTTGACGTTTATTATCTCCTTTTCCTTTATGTGATTTAAACAAAATATCATCGAATTAGGCAATATTTTGCCGTTTTTCCACGTTTTTGTGAATTTTCAGTTTATTGTTATTAATTCATTAAATATACGATAAAAATGATGCAAACACATAATTGATTAGATAATAACCTTAAATACTTCATTTTCAATCATCTATTTGTTTCTAGTGAAAATACTGACTAAGATATTGAAAAGGGGAGAAGTTCGGTTTTTATTGCATATATCGACGTTTCAGCCGGATTAGAGCGGTTTTACGTGTATATCTTCCATCGGTAATATAAACGGAAAATCAGGAACATTTTAGTTAATTCTTATGAAAACCCATTGGTTTTTATCATTTGTATTGGAAACAACATTGTCATATGTCTTTTCTTGGATCTAAATAATACGAAACCTCGCTGTATGATTTGAAGTTAAAATCCTCAAATATGGTAAAATAGTGACTTTTTTCACGTTTTTCATGTAGTTTGATATTACGTAAATATATTCATTTTTACTAATATTTCGATACTATTTCATATAGTATCACGATATGTCAGTTGGCTTCAAATCTCAGAATTTCGCATAATATTGCATTTTAAGCAAGTTTTTTGCATTTTGTTTCGTACGAAAAATCATCGAATTTAGCAATATTTTGACGTTTATTATCTCCTTTTCCTTTATGTGATTTAAACAAAATATCATCGAATTAGGCAATATTTAGCCGTTTTTCCATGTTTTTGCGAATTTTCAGTTTATTAATATCAATTCATTAAATATACGATAAAAACGATGCAAACACATAATTGATTAGATAATAACCTTAAATACTTCATTTTCAATCATCTATTTGTTTCTCGTTAAAATACTGAGTAAGATATTGAAAAGGGGAGAAGTTCGGTTTTTATTGCATATATCGACGTTTCAGCCGGATTAGAGCAGTTTTACGTGTACATCTTCCATCGGTAATATAAATGGAAAATCAGGAACATTTTAGTTAATTCTAATGAAAACACATTGGTTTTTATCATTTGTATTGGAAACAACATTGTCATATGTCTTTTCTTGGATGTAAATAATACGAAACCTCGCTTTATGATTTAAAGTTAAAATCCTCAAATATGGTAAAATAGTGACTTTTTTCACGTTTTTCATGTAGTTTGATATTACGTAAATATATTCATTTTTACCAATATTTCGATACTATTTCATGTAGTATCACGATATGTCAGTTGGCCTTCAAATCTCAGAATTTCGCATAATATTGCATTTTAAGCAAGTTTTTTTGCATTTTGTTTCGTACGAAAAATCATCGAATTTAGCAATATTTTGACGTTTATTATCTCCTTTTCCTTTAAGTGATTTAAACAAAATATCATCGAATTAGGCAATATTTTGCCGTTTTTTCACGTTTTTGTGTATTTTCAGTTTATTGTTATTAATTCATTAAATATACGATAAAAATGATGCAAACACATAATTGATTAGATAATAACCTTAAATACTTCATTTTCAATCATTCAAAATTTCAATTTTCAATTTGTTTCTCGTTAAAATACTGAGTAAGATATTGAAAAGGGGAGAAGTTCGGTTTTTATTGCATATATCGACGTTTCAGCCGGATTAGAGCAGTTTTACGTGAACATCTTCCATCGGTAATATAAACGGAAAATCAGGAACATTTTAGTTAATTCTTATGAAAACCCATTGGTTTTTATCATTTGTATTGGAAAGAACATTGTCATATGTCTTTTCTTGGATCTAAATAATACGAAACCTCGCTGTATGATTTAAAGTTAAAATCCTCAAATATGGTAAAATAGTGACTTTTTTCACGTTTTTCATGTAGTTTGATATTACGTAAATATATTCATTTTTACCAATATTTCGATACTATTTCATGTAGTATCACGATATGTCAGTTGGCCATCAAATCTCAGAATTTCGCATAATATTGCATTTTAAGCAAGTTTTTTTGCATTTTGTTTCGTACGAAAAATCATCGAATTTAGCAATATTTTGACGTTTATTATCTCCTTTTCCTTTAAGTGATTTAAACAAAATATCATCGAATTAGGCAATATTTTGCCGTTTTTTCACGTTTTTGTGAATTTTCAGTTTATTGTTATTAATTCATTAAATATACGATAAAAATGATGCAAACACATAATTGATTAGATAATAACCTTAAATACTTCATTTTCAATCATCTATTTGTTTCTCGTTAAAATACTGAGTAAGATATTGAAAAGGGGAGAAGTTCGGTTTTTATTGCATATATCGACGTTTCAGCCGGATTAGAACGGTTTTACGTGTACACCTTCCATCGGTAATATAAACGGAAAATCAGGAACATTTTAGTTAATTCCATTTGTTTTTATCATTTGTATTGGAAACAACATTGTCTTATGTCTTTTCTTGGATCTAAATAATACGAAACCTCGCTCTATGATTTGAAGTTCAAATCCTCAAATATGGTAAAATTGTGACTTTTTTCACGTTTTTCATGTAGTTTGATATTACGTAAATATATTCACTTTTACCAATATTTCGATACTATTTCATGTAGTATCACGATATGTGAGTTGGCCTTCAAATCTCAGAATTTCGCATAATATTGCATTTTAAGCAAGTTTTTTTGCATTTTGTTTCGTACGAAAAATCATCGTATATAGCAATATTTTGACGTTTATTATCTCCTTTTCCTTTATGTGATTTAAACAAAATATCATCGAATTAGGCAATATTTTGCCGTTTTTCCACGTTTTTGTGAATTTTCAGTTTATTGTTATTAATTCATTAAATATACGATAAAAATGATGCAAACACATAATTGATTAGATAATAACCTTAAATACTTCATTTTCAATCATCTATTTGTTTCTCGGTAAAATACTGACTAAGATATTGAAAAGGGGAGAAGTTCGGTTTTTATTGCATATATCGACGTTTCAGCCGGATTTGAGCGGTTTTACGTGTATATCTTCCATCGGTAATATAAACGGAAAATCAGGAACATTTTAGTTAATTCTTATGAAAACCCATTGGTTTTTATCATTTGTATTGGAAACAATATTGTCATATGTCTTTTCTTGGATCTAAATAATACGAAACCTCGCTGTATGATTTGAAGTTAAAATCCTCAAATATGGTAAAATAGTGACTTTTTTCACGTTTTTCATGTAGTTTGATATTACGTAAATATATTCATTTTTACCAATATTTCGATACTATTTCATGTTTTATCACGATATGTCAGTTGGCCTTCAATTCTCAGAATTTCGCATAATATTGAATTTTAAGCAAGTTTTTTTGCATTTTGTTTCGTACGAAAAATCATCGAATTTAGCAATATTTTGACGTTTATTATCTCCTTTTCCTTTAAGGTATTTAAACAAAATATCATCGAATTAGGCAATATTTTGCCGTTTTTTCACGTTTTTGTGAATTTTCAGTTTATTGTTATTAATTCATTAAATATACGATAAAAATGATGCAAACACATAATTGATTAGATAATAACCTTAAATACTTCATTTTCAATCATCTATTTGTTTCTCGTTAAAATACTGAGTAAGATATTGAAAAGGGGAGAAGTTCGGTTTTTATTGCATATATCGACGTTTCAGCCGGATTAGAGCAGTTTTACGTGTACATCTTCCATCGGTAATATAAATGGAAAATCAGGAACATTTTAGTTAATTCTAATGAAAACACATTGGTTTTTATCATTTGTATTGGAAACAACATTGTCATATGTCTTTTCTTGGATCTAAATAATACGAAACCTCGCTGTATGATTTGAAGTTAAAATCCTCAAATATGGTAAAATAGTGACTTTATTCACGTTTTTCATGTAGTTTGATATTACGTAAATATATTCATTTTTACCAATATTTCGATACTATTTCATGTTTTATCACGATATGTCAGTTGGCCTTCAAATCACAGAATTTCGCATAATATTGCATTTTAAGCAAGTTTTTTTGCATTTTGTTTCGTACGAAAAATCATCGAATTTAGCAATATTTTGACGTTTATTATCTCCTTTTCCTTTAAGTGATTTAAACAAAATATCATCGAATTAGGCAATATTTTGCCGTTTTTTCACGTTTTTGTGAATTTTCAGTTTATTGTTATTAATTCATTAAATATACGATAAAAATGATGCAAACACATAATTGATTAGATAATAACCTTAAATACTTCATTTTCAATCATCTTTTTGTTTCTCGTTAAAATACTGAGTAAGATATTGAAAAGGGGAGAAGTTCGGTTTTTATTGCATATATCGACGTTTCAGCCGGATTAGAACGGTTTTACGTGTACACCTTCCATCGGTAATATAAACGGAAAATCAGGAACATTTTAGTTAATTCCATTTGTTTTTATCATTTGTATTGGAAACAACATTGTCTTATGTCTTTTCTTGGATCTAAATAATACGAAACCTCGCTCTATGATTTGAAGTTCAAATCCTCAAATATGGTAAAATTGTGACTTTTTTCACGTTTTTCATGTAGTTTGATATTACGTAAATATATTCATTTTTACCAATATTTCGATACTATTTCATGTAGTATCACGATAAGTGAGTTGGCCTTCAAATCTCAGAATTTCGCATAATATTGCATTTTAAGCAAGTTTTTTTGCATTTTGTTTCGTACGAAAAATCATCGTATATAGCAATATTTTGACGTTTATTATCTCCTTTTCCTTTATGTGATTTAAACAAAATATCATCGAATTAGGCAATATTTTGCCGTTTTTCCACGTTTTTGTGAATTTTCAGTTTATTGTTATTAATTCATTACATATACGATAAAAATGATGCAAACACATAATTGATTAGATAATAACCTTAAATACTTCATTTTCAATCATCTATTTGTTTCTCGTGAAAATACTGACTAAGATATTGAAAAGGGGAGAAGTTCGGTTTTTATTGCATATATCGACGTTTCAGCCGGATTAGAGCGGTTTTACGTGTATATCTTCCATCGGTAATATAAACGGAAAATCAGGAACATTTTAGTTAATTCTTATGAAAACCCATTGGTTTTTATCATTTGTATTGGAAACAACATTGTCATATGTCTTTTCTTGGATCTAAATAATACGAAACCTCGCTGTATGATTTGAAGTTAAAATCCTCAAATATGGTAAAATAGTGACTTTTTTCACGTTTTTCATGTAGTTTGATATTACGTAAATATATTCATTTTTACTAATATTTCGATACTATTTCATGTAGTATCACGATATGTCAGTTGGCTTCAAATCTCAGAATTTCGCATAATATTGCATTTTAAGCAAGTTTTTTGCATTTTGTTTCGTACGAAAAATCATCGAATTTAGCAATATTTTGACGTTTATTATCTCCTTTTCCTTTATGTGATTTAAACAAAATATCATCGAATTAGGCAATATTTAGCCGTTTTTCCATGTTTTTGCGAATTTTCAGTTTATTAATATTAATTCATTAAATATACGATAAAAACGATGCAAACACATAATTGATTAGATAATAACCTTAAATACTTCATTTTCAATCATCTATTTGTTTCTCGTTAAAATACTGAGTAAGATATTGAAAAGGGGAGAAGTTCGGTTTTTATTGCATATATCGACGTTTCAGCCGGATTAGAGCAGTTTTACGTGTACATCTTCCATCGGTAATATAAATGGAAAATCAGGAACATTTTAGTTAATTCTAATGAAAACACATTGGTTTTTATCATTTGTATTGGAAACAACATTGTCATATGTCTTTTCTTGGATGTAAATAATACGAAACCTCGCTTTATGATTTAAAGTTAAAATCCTCAAATATGGTAAAATAGTGACTTTTTTCACGTTTTTCATATAGTTTGATATTACGTAAATATATTCATTTTTACCAATATTTCGATACTATTTCATGTAGTATCACGATATGTCAGTTGGCCTTCAAATCTCAGAATTTCGCATAATATTGCATTTTAAGCAAGTTTTTTTGCATTTTGTTTCGTACGAAAAATCATCGAATTTAGCAATATTTTGACGTTTATTATCTCCTTTTCCTTTAAGTGATTTAAACAAAATATCATCGAATTAGGCAATATTTTGCCGTTTTTTCACGTTTTTGTGTATTTTCAGTTTATTGTTATTAATTCATTAAATATACGATAAAAATGATGCAAACACATAATTGATTAGATAATAACCTTAAATACTTCATTTTCAATCATTCAAAATTTCAATTTTCAATTTGTTTCTCGTTAAAATACTGAGTAAGATATTGAAAAGGGGAGAAGTTCGGTTTTTATTGCATATATCGACGTTTCAGCCGGATTAGAGCAGTTTTACGTGAACATCTTCCATCGGTAATATAAACGGAAAATCAGGAACATTTTAGTTAATTCTTATGAAAACCCATTGGTTTTTATCATTTGTATTGGAAAGAAACACATTGGTTTTTATCATTTGTATTGGAAACAACATTGTCATATGTCTTTTCTTGGATCTAAATAATACGAAACCTCGCTGTATGATTTGAAGTTCAAATCCTCAAATATGGTAAAATTGTGACTTTTTTCACGTTTTTCATGTAGTTTGATATTACGTAAATATATTCACTTTTACCAATATTTCGATACTATTTCATGTAGTATCACGATATGTGAGTTGGCCTTCAAATCTCAGAATTTCGCATAATATTGCATTTTAAGCAAGTTTTTTTGCATTTTGTTTCGTACGAAAAATCATCGTATATAGCAATATTTTGACGTTTATTATCTCCTTTTCCTTTATGTGATTTAAACAAAATATCATCGAATTAGGCAATATTTTGCCGTTTTTCCACGTTTTTGTGAATTTTCAGTTTATTGTTATTAATTCATTAAATATACGATAAAAATGATGCAAACACATAAATGATTAGATAATAACCTTAAATACTTCATTTTCAATCATTTATTTGTTTCTCGTTAAAATACTGACTAAGATATTGAAAAGGGGAGAAGTTCGGTTTTTATTGCATATATCGACGTTTCAGCCGGATTTGAGCGGTTTTACGTGTATATCTTCCATCGGTAATATAAACGGAAAATCAGGAACATTTTAGTTAATTCTTATGAAAACCCATTGGTTTTTATCATTTGTATTGGAAACAATATTGTCATATGTCTTTTCTTGGATCTAAATAATACGAAACCTCACTGTATGATTTGAAGTTAAAATCCTCAAATATGGTAAAATAGTGACTTTTTTCACGTTTTTCATGTAGTTTGATATTACGTAAATATATTCATTTTTACCAATATTTCGATACTATTTCATGTTTTATCACGATATGTCAGTTGGCCTTCAATTCTCAGAATTTCGCATAATATTGCATTTTAAGCAAGTTTTTTTGCATTTTGTTTCGTACGAAAAATCATCGAATTTAGCAATATTTTGACGTTTATTATCTCCTTTTCCTTTAAGGTATTTAAACAAAATATCATCGAATTAGGCAATATTTTGCCGTTTTTTCACGTTTTTGTGAATTTTCAGTTTATTGTTATTAATTCATTAAATATACGATAAAAATGATGCAAACACATAATTGATTAGATAATAACCTTAAATACTTCATTTTCAATCATCTATTTGTTTCTCGTTAAAATACTGAGTAAGATATTGAAAAGGGGAGAAGTTCGGTTTTTATTGCATATATCGACGTTTCAGCCGGATTAGAGCAGTTTTACGTGCACATCTTCCATCGGTAATATAAACGGAAAATCAGGAACATTTTAGTTAATTCTAATGAAAACACATTGGTTTTTATCATTTGTATTGGAAACAACATTGTCATATGTCTTTTCTTGGATATAAATAATACGAAACCTCGCTCTATGATTTGAAGTTAAAATCCTCAAATATGGTAAAATTGTGACTTTTTTCACGTTTTTCATGTAGTTTGATATTACGTAAATATATTCATTTTTACCAATATTTCGATACTATTTCATGTAGTATCACGATATGTCAGTTGGCTTCAAATCTCAGAATTTCGCATAATATTGCATTTTAAGCAAGTTTTTTGCATTTTGTTTCGTACGAAAAATCATCGAATTTAGCAATATTTTGACGTTTATTATCTCCTTTTCCTTTATGTGATTTAAACAAAATATCATCGAATTAGGCAATATTTAGCCGTTTTTCCATGTTTTTGCGAATTTTCAGTTTATTAATATTAATTCATTAAATATACGATAAAAACGATGCAAACACATAATTGATTAGATAATACCCTTAAATACTTCATTTTCAATCATCTATTTGTTTCTCGTTAAAATACTGAGTAAGATATTGAAAAGGGGAGAAGTTCGGTTTTTATTGCATATATCAACGTTTCAGCCGGATTAGAGCAGTTTTACGTGTACATCTTCCATCGGTAATATAAATGGAAAATCAGGAACATTTTAGTTAATTCTAATGAAAACACATTGGTTTTTATCATTTGTATTGGAAACAACATTGTCATATGTCTTTTCTTGGATGTAAATAATACGAAACCTCGCTGTATGATTTGAAGTTAAAATCCTCAAATATGGTAAAATAGTGACTTTTTTCATGTTTTTCATGTAGTTTGATATTACGTAAATATATTCATTTTTACCAATATTTCGATACTATTTCATGTTTTATCACGATATGTCAGTTGGCCTTCAAATCTCAGAATTTCGCATAATATTGCATTTTAAGCAAGTTTTTTTGCATTTTGTTTCGTACGAAAAATCATCGAATTTAGCAATATTTTGACGTTTATTATCTCCTTTTCCTTTAAGGTATTTAAACAAAATATCATCGAATTAGGCAATATTTTGCCGTTTTTTCACGTTTTTGTGAATTTTCAGTTTATTGTTATTAATTCATTAAATATACTATAAAAATGATGCAAACACATAATTGATTAGATAATAACCTTAAATACTTCATTTTCAATCATCTATTTGTTTCTCGTTAAAATACTGAGTAAGATATTGAAAAGGGGAGAAGTTCGGTTTTTATTGCATATATCGACGTTTCAGCCGGATTAGAACGGTTTTACGTGTACACCTTCCATCGGTAATATAAACGGAAAATCAGGAACATTTTAGTTAATTCCATTTGTTTTTATCATTTGTATTGGAAACAACATTGTCTTATGTCTTTTCTTGGATCTAAATAATACGAAACCTCGCTCTATGATTTGAAGTTCAAATCCTCATATATGGTAAAATTGTGACTTTTTTCACGTTTTTCATGTAGTTTGATATTACGTAAATATATTCATTTTTACCAATATTTCGATACTATTTCATGTAGTATCACGATAAGTGAGTTGGCCTTCAAATCTCAGAATTTCGCATAATATTGCATTTTAAGCAAGTTTTTTTGCATTTTGTTTCGTACGAAAAATCATCGTATATAGCAATATTTTGACGTTTATTATCTCCTTTTCCTTTATGTGATTTAAACAAAATATCATCGAATTAGGCAATATTTTGCCGTTTTTCCACGTTTTTGTGAATTTTCAGTTTATTGTTATTAATTCATTAAATATACGATAAAAATGATGCAAACACATAATTGATTAGATAATAACCTTAAATACTTCATTTTCAATCATCTATTTGTTTCTCGTGAAAATACTGACTAAGATATTGAAAAGGGGAGAAGTTCGGTTTTTATTGCATATATCGACGTTTCAGCCGGATTAGAGCGGTTTTACGTGTATATCTTCCATCGGTAATATAAACGGAAAATCAGGAACATTTTAGTTAATTCTTATGAAAACCCATTGGTTTTTATCATTTGTATTGGAAACAACATTGTCATATGTCTTTTCTTGGATCTAAATAATACGAAACCTCGCTGTATGATTTGAAGTTAAAATCCTCAAATATGGTAAAATAGTGACTTTTTTCACGTTTTTCATGTAGTTTGATATTACGTAAATATATTCATTTTTACTAATATTTCGATACTATTTCATGTAGTATCACGATATGTCAGTTGGCTTCAAATCTCAGAATTTCGCATAATATTGCATTTTAAGCAAGTTTTTTGCATTTTGTTTCGTACGAAAAATCATCGAATTTAGCAATATTTTGACGTTTATTATCTCCTTTTCCTTTATGTGATTTAAACAAAATATCATCGAATTAGGCAATATTTAGCCGTTTTTCCATGTTTTTGCGAATTTTCAGTTTATTAATATTAATTCATTAAATATACGATAAAAACGATGCAAACACATAATTGATTAGATAATAACCTTAAATACTTCATTTTCAATCATCTATTTGTTTCTCGTTAAAATACTGAGTAAGATATTGAAAAGGGGAGAAGTTCGGTTTTTATTGCATATATCGACGTTTCAGCCGGATTAGAGCAGTTTTACGTGTACATCTTCCATCGGTAATATAAATGGAAAATCAGGAACATTTTAGTTAATTCTAATGAAAACACATTGGTTTTTATCATTTGTATTGGAAACAACATTGTCATATGTCTTTTCTTGGATGTAAATAATACGAAACCTCGCTTTATGATTTAAAGTTAAAATCCTCAAATATGGTAAAATAGTGACTTTTTTCACGTTTTTCATGTAGTTTGATATTACGTAAATATATTCATTTTTACCAATATTTCGATACTATTTCATGTAGTATCACGATATGTCAGTTGGCCTTCAAATCTCAGAATTTCGCATAATATTGCATTTTAAGCAAGTTTTTTTGCATTTTGTTTCGTACGAAAAATCATCGAATTTAGCAATATTTTGACGTTTATTATCTCCTTTTCCTTTAAGTGATTTAAACAAAATATCATCGAATTAGGCAATATTTTGCCGTTTTTTCACGTTTTTGTGTATTTTCAGTTTATTGTTATTAATTCATTAAATATACGATAAAAATGATGCAAACACATAATTGATTAGATAATAACCTTAAATACTTCATTTTCAATCATTCAAAATTTCAATTTTCAATTTGTTTCTCGTTAAAATACTGAGTAAGATATTGAAAAGGGGAGAAGTTCGGTTTTTATTGCATATATCGACGTTTCAGCCGGATTAGAGCAGTTTTACGTGAACATCTTCCATCGGTAATATAAACGGAAAATCAGGAACATTTTAGTTAATTCTTATGAAAACCCATTGGTTTTTATCATTTGTATTGGAAAGAACATTGTCATATGTCTTTTCTTGGATCTAAATAATACGAAACCTCGCTGTATGATTTAAAGTTAAAATCCTCAAATATGGTAAAATAGTGACTTTTTTCACGTTTTTCATGTAGTTTGATATTACGTAAATATATTCATTTTTACCAATATTTCGATACTATTTCATGTAGTATCACGATATGTCAGTTGGCCATCAAATCTCAGAATTTCGCATAATATTGCATTTTAAGCAAGTTTTTTTGCATTTTGTTTCGTACGAAAAATCATCGAATTTAGCAATATTTTGACGTTTATTATCTCCTTTTCCTTTAAGTGATTTAAACAAAATATCATCGAATTAGGCAATATTTTGCCGTTTTTTCACGTTTTTGTGAATTTTCAGTTTATTGTTATTAATTCATTAAATATACGATAAAAATGATGCAAACACATAATTGATTAGATAATAACCTTAAATACTTCATTTTCAATCATCTATTTGTTTCTCGTTAAAATACTGAGTAAGATATTGAAAAGGGGAGAAGTTCGGTTTTTATTGCATATATCGACGTTTCAGCCGGATTAGAACGGTTTTACGTGTACACCTTCCATCGGTAATATAAACGGAAAATCAGGAACATTTTAGTTAATTCCATTTGTTTTTATCATTTGTATTGGAAACAACATTGTCTTATGTCTTTTCTTGGATTTAAATAATACGAAACCTCGCTCTATGATTTGAAGTTCAAATCCTCAAATATGGTAAAATTGTGACTTTTTTCACGTTTTTCATGTAGTTTGATATTACGTAAATATATTCACTTTTACCAATATTTCGATACTATTTCATGTAGTATCACGATATGTGAGTTGGCCTTCAAATCTCAGAATTTCGCATAATATTGCATTTTAAGCAAGTTTTTTTGCATTTTGTTTCGTACGAAAAATCATCGTATATAGCAATATTTTGACGTTTATTATCTCCTTTTCCTTTATGTGATTTAAACAAAATATCATCGAATTAGGCAATATTTTGCCGTTTTTCCACGTTTTTGTGAATTTTCAGTTTATTGTTATTAATTCATTAAATATACGATAAAAATGATGCAAACACATAATTGATTAGATAATAACCTTAAATACTTCATTTTCAATCATCTATTTGTTTCTCGTTAAAATACTGACTAAGATATTGAAAAGGGGAGAAGTTCGGTTTTTATTGCATATATCGACGTTTCAGCCGGATTTGAGCGGTTTTACGTGTATATCTTCCATCGGTAATATAAACGGAAAATCAGGAACATTTTAGTTAATTCTTATGAAAACCCATTGGTTTTTATCATTTGTATTGGAAACAATATTGTCATATGTCTTTTCTTGGATCTAAATAATACGAAACCTCACTGTATGATTTGAAGTTAAAATCCTCAAATATGGTAAAATAGTGACTTTTTTCACGTTTTTCATGTAGTTTGATATTACGTAAATATATTCATTTTTACCAATATTTCGATACTATTTCATGTTTTATCACGATATGTCAGTTGGCCTTCAATTCTCAGAATTTCGCATAATATTGCATTTTAAGCAAGTTTTTTTGCATTTTGTTTCGTACGAAAAATCATCGAATTTAGCAATATTTTGACGTTTATTATCTCCTTTTCCTTTAAGGTATTTAAACAAAATATCATCGAATTAGGCAATATTTTGCCGTTTTTTCACGTTTTTGTGAATTTTCAGTTTATTGTTATTAATTCATTAAATATACGATAAAAATGATGCAAACACATAATTGATTAGATAATAACCTTAAATACTTCATTTTCAATCATCTATTTGTTTCTCGTTAAAATACTGAGTAAGATATTGAAAAGGGGAGAAGTTCGGTTTTTATTGCATATATCGACGTTTCAGCCGGATTAGAGCAGTTTTACGTGAACATCTTCCATCGGTAATATAAACGGAAAATCAGGAACATTTTAGTTAATTCTTATGAAAACCCATTGGTTTTTATCATTTGTGTTGGAAAGAACATTGTCATATGTCTTTTCTTGGATCTAAATAATACGAAACCTCGCTGTATGATTTAAAGTTAAAATCCTCAAATATGGTAAAATAGTGACTTTTTTCACGTTTTTCATGTAGTTTGATATTACGTAAATATATTCATTTTTACCAATATTTCGATACTATTTCATGTAGTATCACGATATGTCAGTTGGCCTTCAAATCTCAGAATTTCGCATAATATTGCATTTTAAGCAAGTTTTTTTGCATTTTGTTTCGTACGAAAAATCATCGAATTTAGCAATATTTTGACGTTTATTATCTCCTTTTCCTTTAAGTGATTTAAACAAAATATCATCGAATTAGGCAATATTTTGCCGTTTTTTCACGTTTTTGTGAATTTTCAGTTTATTGTTATTAATTCATTAAATATACGATAAAAATGATGCAAACACATAATTGATTAGATAATAACCTTAAATACTTCATTTTCAATCATCTATTTGTTTCTCGTTAAAATACTGAGTAAGATGTTGAAAAGGGGAGAAGTTCGGTTTTTATTGCATATATCGACGTTTCAGCCGGATTAGAACGGTTTTACGTGTACACCTTCCATCGGTAATATAAACGGAAAATCAGGAACATTTTAGTTAATTCCATTTGTTTTTATCATTTGTATTGGAAACAACATTGTCTTATGTCTTTTCTTGGATCTAAATAATACGAAACCTCGCTCTATGATTTGAAGTTCAAATCCTCAAATATGGTAAAATTGTGACTTTTTCACGTTTTTCATGTAGTTTGATATTACGTAAATATATTAATTTTTACCAATATTTCAATACTATTTCATGTAGTATCACGATATGTGAGTTGGCCTTCAAATCTCAGAATTTCGCATAATATTGCATTTTAAGCAAGTTTTTTTGCATTTTGTTTCGTACGAAAAATCATCGTATATAGCAATATTTTGACGTTTATTATCTCCTTTTCCTTTATGTGATTTAAACAAAATATCATCGAATTAGGCAATATTTTGCCGTTTTTCCACGTTTTTGTGAATTTTCAGTTTATTGTTATTAATTCATTAAATATACGATAAAAATGATGCAAACACATAATTGATTAGATAATAACCTTAAATACTTCATTTTCAATCATCTATTTGTTTCTCGTTAAAATACTGACTAAGATATTGAAAAGGGGAGAAGTTCGGTTTTTATTGCATATATCGACGTTTCAGCCGGATTAGAGCGGTTTTACGTGTATATCTTCCATCGGTAATATAAACGGAAAATCAGGAACATTTTAGTTAATTCTTATGAAAACCCATTGGTTTTTATCATTTGTATTGGAAACAACATTGTCATATGTCTTTTCTTGGATCTAAATAATACGAAACCTCGCTGTATGATTTGAAGTTAAAATCCTCAAATATGGTAAAATAGTGACTTTTTTCACGTTTTTCATGTAGTTTGATATTACGTAAATATATTCATTTTTACCAATATTTCGATACTATTTCATGTTTTATCACGATATGTCAGTTGGCCTTCAAATCTCAGAATTTCGCATAATATTGCATTTTAAGCAAGTTTTTTTGCATTTTGTTTCGTACGAAAAATCATCGAATTTAGCAATATTTTGACGTTTATTATCTCCTTTTCCTTTAAGGTATTTAAACAAAATATCATCGAATTAGGCAATATTTTGCCGTTTTTTCACGTTTTTGTGAATTTTCAGTTTATTATTATTAATTCATTAAATATACGATAAAAAAGATGCAAACACATAATTGATTAGATAATAACCTTAAATACTTCATTTTCAATCATCTATTTGTTTCTCGTTAAAATACTGAGTAAGATATTGAAAAGGGGAGAAGTTCGGTTTTTATTGCATATATCGACGTTTCAGCCGGATTAGAGCAGTTTTACGTGTACATCTTCCATCGGTAATATAAACGGAAAATCAGGAACATTTTAGTTAATTCTAATGAAAACACATTGGTTTTTATCATTTGTATTGGAAACAACATTGTCATATGTCTTTTCTTGGATATAAATAATACGAAACCTCGCTCTATGATTTGAAGTTAAAATCCTCAAATATGGTAAAATTGTGACTTTTTTCACGTTTTTCATGTAGTTTGATATTACGTAAATATATTCATTTTTACCAATATTTCGATACTATTTCATGTAGTATCACGATATGTCAGTTGGCTTCAAATCTCAGAATTTCGCATAATATTGCATTTTAAGCCAGTTTTTTGCATTTTGTTTCGTACGAAAAATCATCGAATTTAGCAATATTTTGACGTTTATTATCTCCTTTTCCTTTATGTGATTTAAACAAAATATCATCGAATTAGGCAATATTTAGCCGTTTTTCCATGTTTTGGCGAATTTTCAGTTTATTAATATTAATTCATTAAATATACGATAAAAACGATGCAAACACATAATTGATTAGATAATAACCTTAAATACTTCATTTTCAATCATCTATTTGTTTCTCGTAAAAATACTGAGTAAGATATTGAAAAGGGGAGAAGTTCGGTTTTTATTGCATATATCGACGTTTCAGCCGGATTAGAGCAGTTTTACGTGTACATCTTCCATCGGTAATATAAATGGAAAATCAGGAACATTTTAGTTAATTCTAATGAAAACACATTGGTTTTTATCATTTGTATTGGAAACAACATTGTCATATGTCTTTTCTTGGATGTAAATAATACGAAACCTCGCTTTATGATTTAAAGTTAAAATCCTCAAATATGGTAAAATAGTGACTTTTTTCACGTTTTTCATGTAGTTTGATATTACGTAAATATATTCATTTTTACCAATATTTCGATACTATTTCATGTAGTATCACGATATGTCAGTTGGCCTTCAAATCTCAGAATTTCGCATAATATTGCATTTTAAGCAAGTTTTTTTCCATTTTGTTTCGTACGAAAAATCATCGAATTTAGCAATATTTTGACGTTTATTATCTCCTTTTCCTTTAAGTGATTTAAACAAAATATCATCGAATTAGGCAATATTTTTTCGTTTTTTCACGTTTTTGTGTATTTTCAGTTTATTGTTATTAATTCATTAAATATACGATAAAAATGATGCAAACACATAATTGATTAGATAATAACCTTAAAT
Organism: Procambarus clarkii; assembly: GCF_040958095.1. Classification (NCBI taxonomy): domain Eukaryota; kingdom Metazoa; phylum Arthropoda; class Malacostraca; order Decapoda; family Cambaridae; genus Procambarus; species Procambarus clarkii. The sequence goes on along the minus strand of NC_091206.1, from coordinate 4,509,709 downwards.
ACTTCATTTTCAATCATTCAAAATTTCAATTTTCAATTTGTATCTCGTTAAAATACTGAGTAAGATATTGAAAAGGGGAGAAGTTCGGTTTTTATTGCATATATCGACGTTTCAGCCGGATTAGAGCAGTTTTACGTGTACATCTTCCATCGGTAATATAAATGGAAAATCAGGAACATTTTAGTTAATTCTAATGAAAACACATTGGTTTTTATCATTTGTATTGGAAACAACATTGTCATGTCTTTTCTTGGATGTAAATAATACGAAACCTCGCTTTATGATTTAAAGTTAAAATCGTCAAATATGGTAAAATAGTGACTTTTTTCACGTTTTTCATGTAGTTTGATATTACGTAAATATATTCATTTTTACCAATATTTCGATACTATTTCATGTAGTATCACGATATGTCAGTTGGCCTTCAAATCACAGAATTTCGCATAATATTGCATTTTAAGCAAGTTTTTTTGCATTTTGTTTCGTACGAAAAATCATCGTATATAGCAATATTTTGACGTTTATTATCTCCTTTTCCTTTATGTGATTTAAACAAAATATCATCGAATTAGGCAATATTTAGCCGTTTTTCCATGTTTTTGTGAATTTTCAGTTTATTGTTATTAATTCATTAAATATACGATAAAAACGATGCAAACACATAATTGATTAGATAATAACCTTAAATACTTCATTTTCAATCATCTATTTGTTTCTCGTTAAAATACTGAGTAAGATATTGAAAAGGGGAGAAGTTCGGTTTTTATTGCATATATCGACGTTTCAGCCGGATTAGAGCAGTTTTACGTGTACATCTTCCATCGGTAATATAAATGGAAAATCAGGAACATTTTAGTTAATTCTAATGAAAACACATTGGTTTTTATCATTTGTATTGGAAACAACATTGTCATATGTCTTTTCTTGGATGTAAATAATACGAAACCTCGCTTTATGATTTAAAGTTAAAATCCTCAAATATGGTAAAATAGTGACTTTTTTCACGTTTTTCATGTAGTTTGATATTACGTAAATATATTCATTTTTACCAATATTTCGATACTATTTCATGTAGTATCACGATATGTCAGTTGGCCTTCAAATCTCAGAATTTCGCATAATATTGCATTTTAAGCAAGTTTTTTTCCATTTTGTTTCGTACGAAAAATCATCGAATTTAGCAATATTTTGACGTTTATTATCTCCTTTTCCTTTAAGTGATTTAAACAAAATATCATCGAATTAGGCAATATTTTTTCGTTTTTTCACGTTTTTGTGTATTTTCAGTTTATTGTTATTAATTCATTAAATTTACGATAAAAATGATGCAAACACATAATTGATTAGATAATAACCTTAAATACTTCATTTTCAATCATCTATTTGTTTCTCGTTAAAATACTCAGTAAGATATTGAAAAGGGGAGAAGTTCGGTTTTTATTGCATATATCGACGTTTCAGCCGGATTAGAGCAGTTTTACGTGTACATCTTCCATCTGTAATATAAACGGAAAATCAGGAACATTTTAGTTAATTCTAATGAAAACACATTGGTTTTTATCATTTGTATTGGAAACAACATTGTCATATGTCTTTTCTTGGATCTAAATAATACGAAACCTCGCTGTATGATTTAAAGTTAAAATCGTCAAATATGGTAAAATAGTGACTTTTTTCACGTTTTTCATGTAGTTTGATATTACGTAAATATATTCATTTTTACCAATATTTCGATACTATTTCATGTAGTATCACGATATGTCAGTTGGCCTTCAAATCTCAGAATTTCGCATAATATTGCATTTTAAGCAAGTTTTTTTGCATTTTGTTTCGTACGAAAAATCGTCGAATTTAGCAATATTTTGACGTTTATTATCTCCTTTTCCTCTATGTGATTTTAACAAAATATCATCGAATTAGGCAATATTTTGCCGTTTTTTCACGTTTTTGTGAATTTTCAGTTTATTGTTATTAATTCATTAAATATACGATAAAAATGATGCAAACACATAATTGATTAGATAATAACCTTAAATACTTCATTTTCAATCATCTGTTTGTTTCTCGTTAAAATACTGAGTAAGATATTGAAAAGAGGAGAAGTTCGGTTTTTATTGCATATATCGACGTTTCAGCCGGATTAGAGCAGTTTTACGTGTACATCTTCCATCGGTAATATAAACGGAAAATCAGGAACATTTTAGTTAATTCTAATGAAAACACATTGGTTTTTATCATTTGTATTGGAAACAACATTGCCATATGTCTTTTCTTGGATCTAAATAATACGAAACCTCGCTCTATGATTTGAAGTTAAAATCCTCAAATATGGTAAAATTGTGACTTTTTTCACGTTTTTCATGTAGTTTGATATTACGTAAATATATTCATTTTTACCAATATTTCGATACTATTTCATGTAGTATCACGATATGTCAGTTGGCCTTCAAATCACAGAATTTCGCATAATATTGCATTTTAAGCAAGTTTTTTGGCATTTTGTTTCGTACGAAAAATCATCGAATTTAGCAATATTTTGACGTTTGTTATCTCCTTTTCCTTTATGGGATTTTAACAAAATATCATCGAGTTAGGCAATATTTTGCCGTTTTTCCACGTTTTTGTGAATTTTCAGTTTATTGTTATTAATTCATTAAATATACGATACAAATGATGCAAACACATAATTGATTAGATAATAACCTTAAATACTTCATTTTCAATCATCTATTTGTTTCTCGTTAAAATACTGAGTAGGATATTAAAAAGGGGAGAAGTTCGGTTTTTATTGCATATATCGACGTTTCAGCCGGATTAGAGCGGTTTTACGTGTATATCTTCCATCGGTAATATAAACGGAAAATCAGGAACATTTTAGTTAATTCTAATGAAAACACATTGGTTTTTATCATTTGTATTGGGAACAACATTGTCATATGTCTTTTCTTGGATCTAAATAATACGAAACCTCGCTTTATGATTTAAAGTGAAAATCCTCATATATGGTAAAATAGGGACTTTTTTCACGTTTTTCATGTAGTTTGATATTACGTAAATATATTCATTTTTACCAATATTTTGATACTATTTCATGTAGTATCACGATATGTCAGTTGGCCTTCAAATCTCAGAATTTCGCATAATATTGCATTTTAAGCAAGTTTTTTGGCATTTTGTTTCGTACGAAAAATCATCGAATTTAGCAATATTTTGACGTTTGTTATCTCCTTTTCCTTTATGGGATTTTAACAAAATATCATCGAATTAGGCAATATTTTGCCGTTTTTCCACGTTTTTGTGAATTTTCAGTTTATTGTTATTAATTCATTAAATATACGATACAAATGATGCAAACACATAATTGATTAGATAATAACCTTAAATACTTCATTTTCAATCATATATTTGTTTCTCGTTAAAATACTGAGTAGGATATTTAAAAGGGGAGAAGTTCGGTTTTTATTGCATATATCGACGTTTCAGCCGGATTAGAGCGGTTTTTCGTGTATATCTTCCATCGGTAATATAAACGGAAAATCAGGAACATTTTAGTTAATTCTAATGAAAACACATTGGTTTTTATCATTTGTATTGGAAACAACATTGTCATATGTCTTTTCTTGGATCTAAATAATACGAAACCTCGCTTTATGATTTAAAGTGAAAATCCTCAAATATGGTAAAATAGTGACTTTTTTCACGTTTTTCATGTAGTTTGATATTACGTAAATATATTCATTTTTACCAATATTTCGATACTATTTCATGTAGTATCACGATATGTCAGTTGGCCTTCAAATCTCAGAATTTCGCATAATATTGCATTTTAAGCAAGTTTTTTTGCATTTTGTTTCGTACGAAAAATCATCGAATTTAGCAATATTTTGACGTTTATTATCTCCTTTTCCTTTATGTGATTTTAACAAAATATCATCGAATTAGGCAATATTTTGTTGTTTTTCCACGTTTTTGTGAATTTTCAGTTTATTGTTATTAATTCATTAAATATACGATAAAAATTATGCAAACACATAATTGATTAGATAATAACCTTAAATACTTCATTTTCAATCATCTATTTGTTTCTCGTTAAAATACTGAGTAAGATATTGAAAAGGGGAGAAGTTCGGTTTTTATTGCATATATCGACGTTTCAGCCGGATTAGAACGGTTTTACGTGTACATCTTCCATAGGTAATATAAACGGAAAATCAGGAACATTTTAGTTAATTCTGATGAAAACCCATTGGTTTTTGTCATTTGTATTGGAAACAACATTGTCATATGTCTTTTCTTGGATCTAAATAATACGAAACCTCGCTGTATGATTTAAAGTTAAAATCCTCAAATATGGTAAAATAGTGACTTTTTTCACGTTTTTCATGTAGTTTGATATTACGTAAATATATTCATTTTTACCAATATTTCGATACTATTTCATATAGTATCACGATATGTCAGTTGGCCTTCAAATCTCAGAATTTCGCATAATATTGCATTTTAAGCAAGTTTTTTTGCATTTTGTTTCGTACGAAAAATCATCGAATTTAGCAATATTTTGACGTTTATTATCTCCTTTTCCTCTATGTGATTTTAACAAAATATCATCGAATTAGGCAATATTTTGCCGTTTTTTCACGTTTTAGTGAATTTTCAGTTTATTGTTATTAATTCATTAAATATACGATAAAAATGATGCAAACACATAATTGATTAGATAATAACCTTAAATACTTCATTTTCAATCATCTATTTGTTTCTCGTTAAAATACTGAGTAAGATATTGAAAAGGGGAGAAGTTCGGTTTTTATTGCATATATCGACGTTTTAGCCGGATTAGAACGGTTTTACGTGTACATCTTCCATCGGAAATATAAACGGAAAATAAGGAACATTTTAGTTAATTCCATTGGTTTTTATCATTTGTATTGGAAACAACATTGTCATATGTCTTTTCTTGGATCTAAATAATACGAAACCTCGCTTTATGATTTAAAGTTAAAATCCTCAAATATGGTAAAATAGTGACTTTTTTCACGTTTTTCATGTAGTTTGATATTACGTAAATATATTCATTTTTACCAATATTTCGATACTATTTCATGTAGTATCACGATATGTGAGTTGGCCTTCAAATCTCAGAATTTCGCATAATATTGCATTTTAAGCAAGTTTTTTTGCATTTTGTTTCGTACGAAAAATCATCGTATATAGCAATATTTTGACGTTTATTATCTCCTTTTCCTTTATGCGATATAAACAAAATATCATCGAATTAGGCAATATTTTGCCGTTTTTCCACGTTTTTGTGAATTTTCAGTTTGTTGTTATTAATTCATTAAATATACGATAAAAATGATGCAAACACATAATTGATTAGATAATAACCTTAAATACTTCATTTTCAATCATCTATTTGTTTCTCGTTAAAATACTGACTAAGATATTGAAAAGGGGAGAAGTTCGGTTTTTATTGCATATATCGACGTTTCAGCCGGATTAGAGCGGTTTTACGTGTATATCTTCCATCGGTAATATAAACGGAAAATCAGGAACATTTTAGTTAATTCTTATGAAAACCCATTTGTTTTTATCATTTGTATTGGAAACAACATTGTCATATGTCTTTTCTTGGATCTAAATAATACGAAACCTCGCTCTATGATTTGAAGTAAAAATCCTCAAATATGGTAAAATTGTGACTTTTTTCACGTTTTTCATGTAGTTTGATATTACGTAAATATATTCATTTTTACCAATATTTCGATACTATTTCATGTAGTATCACGATATGTGAGTTGGCCTTCAAATCTCAGAATTTCGCATAATAATGCATTTTAAGCAAGTTTTTTTGCATTTTGTTTCGTACGAAAAATCATCGTATATAGCAATATTTTGACGTTTATTATCTCCTTTTCCTTTATGTGAATTAAACAAAATATCATCGAATTAGGCAATATTTTGCCGTTTTTCCATGTTTTTGTGAATTTTCAGTTTATTGTTATTAATTCATTAAATATACGATAAAAACGATGCAAACACATAATTGATTAGATAAAACCCTTAAATACTTCCTTTTCAATCATCTATTTGTTTCTCGTTAAAATACTGAGTAAGATATTGAAAAAGGGGAGAAGTTCGGTTTTTATTGCATATATCGATGTTTCAGCCGGATTAGAATGGTTTTACGTGTACATCTTCCATCGGTAATATAAACGGAAAATCAGGAACATTTTAGTTAATTCCATTTGTTTTTATCATTTGTATTGGAAACAACATTGTCATATGTCTTTTCTTGGATCTAAATAATACGAAACCTCGCTCTATGATTTGAAGTTAAAATCCTCAAATATGGTAAAATTGTGACTTTTTTCACGTTTTTCATGTAGTTTGATATTACGTAAATATATTCATTTTTACCAATATTTCGATACTATTTCATGTAGTATCACGATATGTGAGTTGGCCTTCAAATCTCAGAATTTCGCATAATATTGCATTTTAAGCAAGTTTTTTTGCATTTTGTTTCGTACGAAAAATCATCGTATATAGCAATATTTTGACGTTTATTATCTCCTTTTCCTTTAAGTGATTTAAACAAAATATAATCGAATTAGGCAATATTTTGCCGTTTTTTCACGTTTTTGTGAATTTTCAGTTTATTGTTATTAATTCATTAAATATACGATAAAAATGATGCAAACACATAATTGATTAGATAATAACCTTAAATACTTCATTTTCAATCATCTATTTGTTTCTCGTTAAAATACTGAGTAAGATATTGAAAAGGGGAGAAGTTCGGTTTTTATTGCATATATCGACGTTTCAGCCGGATTAGAACGGTTTTACGTGTACATCTTCCATCGGAAATATAAACGGAAAATAAGGAACATTTTAGTTAATTCCATTTGTTTTTATCATTTGTATTGGAAACAACATTGTCATATGTCTTTTCTTGGATCTAAATAATACGAAACCTCGCTCTATGATTTGAAGTTAAAATCCTCAAATATGGTAAAATTGTGACTTTTTTCACGTTTTTCATATATTACGTAAATATATTCATTTTTACCAATATTTCGATACTATTTCATGTAGTATCACGATATGTGAGTTGGCCTTCAAATCTCAGAATTTCGCATAATATTGCATTTTAAGCAAGTTTTTTTGCATTTTGTTTCGTACGAAAAATCATCGTATATAGCAATATTTTGACGTTTATTATCTCCTTTTCCTTTATGCGATATAAACAAAATATCATCGAATTAGGCAATATTTTGCCGTTTTTCCACGTTTTTGTGAATTTTCAGTTTGTTGTTATTAATTCATTAAATATACGATAAAAATGATGCAAACACATAATTGATTAGATAATAACCTTAAATACTTCATTTTCAATCATCTATTTGTTTCTCGTTAAAATACTGACTAAGATATTGAAAAGGGGAGAAGTTCGGTTTTTATTGCATATATCGACGTTTCAGCCGGATTAGAGCGGTTTTACGTGTATATCTTCCATCGGTAATATAAACGGAAAATCAGGAACATTTTAGTTAATTCTTATGAAAACCCATTTGTTTTTATCATTTGTATTGGAAACAACATTGTCATATGTCTTTTCTTGGATCTAAATAATACGAAACCTCGCTCTATGATTTGAAGTAAAAATCCTCAAATATGGTAAAATTGTGACTTTTTTCACGTTTTTCATGTAGTTTGATATTACGTAAATATATTCATTTTTACCAATATTTCGATACTATTTCATGTAGTATCACGATATGTGAGTTGGCCTTCAAATCTCAGAATTTCGCATAATAATGCATTTTAAGCAAGTTTTTTTGCATTTTGTTTCGTACGAAAAATCATCGTATATAGCAATATTTTGACGTTTATTATCTCCTTTTCCTTTATGTGAATTAAACAAAATATCATCGAATTAGGCAATATTTTGCCGTTTTTCCATGTTTTTGTGAATTTTCAGTTTATTGTTATTAATTCATTAAATATACGATAAAAACGATGCAAACACATAATTGATTAGATAAAACCCTTAAATACTTCCTTTTCAATCATCTATTTGTTTCTCGTTAAAATACTGAGTAAGATATTGAAAAGGGGAGAAGTTCGGTTTTTATTGCATATATCGATGTTTCAGCCGGATTAGAACGGTTTTACGTGTACATCTTCCATCGGTAATATAAACGGAAAATCAGGAACATTTTAGTTAATTCCATTTGTTTTTATCATTTGTATTGGAAACAACATTGTCATATGTCTTTTCTTGGATCTAAATAATACGAAACCTCGCTCTATGATTTGAAGTTAAAATCCTCAAATATGGTAAAATTGTGACTTTTTTCACGTTTTTCATGTAGTTTGATATTACGTAAATATATTCATTTTTACCAATATTTCGATACTATTTCATGTAGTATCACGATATGTGAGTTGGCCTTCAAATCTCAGAATTTCGCATAATATTGCATTTTAAGCAAGTTTTTTTGCATTTTGTTTCGTACGAAAAATCATCGTATATAGCAATATTTTGACGTTTATTATCTCCTTTTCCTTTATGTGAATTAAACAAAATATCATCGAATTAGGCAATATTTTGCCGTTTTTCCATGTTTTTGTGAATTTTCAGTTTATTGTTATTAATTCATTAAATATACGATAAAAACGATGCAAACACATAATTGATTAGATAATAACCTTAAATACTTCATTTTCAATCATCTATTTGTTTGTTCGTTAAAATACTGAGTAAGATATTGAAAAGGGGAGAAGTTCGGTTTTTATTGCATATATCGACGTTTCAGCCGGATTAGGGCAGTTTTACGTGTACATCTTCCATCGGTAATATAAACGGAAAATCAGGAACATTTTAGTTAATTCTAATGAAAACACATTGGTTTTTATCATTTGTATTGGAAACAACATTGTCATATGTCTTTTCTTGGATCTAAATAATACGAAACCTCGCTTTATGATTTAAAGTTAAAATCCTCAAATATGGTAAAATAGTGACTTTTTCACGTTTTTCATGTAGTTTGATATTACGTAAATATATTCATTTTTACCAATATTTCGATACTATTTCATGTAGTATCACGATATGTCAGTTGGCCTTCAAATCTCAGAATTTCGCATAATATTGCATTTTAAGCAAGTTTTTTTGCATTTTGTTTCGTACGAAAAATCATCGAATTTAGCAATATTTTGACGTTTATTATCTCCTTTTCCTTTAAGTGATTTAAACAAAATATCATCGAATTAGGCAATATTTTGCCGTTTTTTCACGTTTTTGTGAATTTTCAGTTTATTGTTATTAATTCATTAAATATACGATAAAAATGATGCAAACACATAATTGATTAGATAATAACCTTAAATACTTCATTTTCAATCATCTATTTGTTTCTCGTTAAAATACTGAGTAAGATATTGAAAAGGGGAGAAGTTCGGTTTTTATTGCATATATCGACGTTTCAGCCGGATTAGAGCGGTTTTACGTGTATATCTTCCATCGGTAATATAAACGGAAAATCAGGAACATTTTAGTTAATTCTGATGAAAACCCATTGGTTTTTATCATTTGTATTGGAAACAACATTGTCATATGTCTTTTCTTGGATCTAAATAATACGAAACCTCGCTGTATGATTTGAAGTTAAAATCCTCAAATATGGTAAAATAGTGACTTTTTTCACGTTTTTCATGTAGTTTGATATTACGTAAATATATTCATTTTTACCAATATTTCGATACTATTTCATGTTTTATCACGATATGTCAGTTGGCCTTCAAATCTCAGAATCTCGCATGATATTGCATTTTAAGCAAGTTTTTTTGCATTTTGTTTCGTACGAAAAATCATCGAATTTAGCAATATTTTGACGTTTATTATCTCCTTTTCCTTTAAGTGATTTAAACAAAATATCATCGAATTAGGCAATATTTTGCCGTTTTTTCACGTTTTTGTGAATTTTCAGTTTATTGTTATTAATTCATTAAATATACGATAAAAATGATGCAAACACATAATTGATTAGATAATAACCTTAAATACTTCATTTTCAATCATCTATTTGTTTCTTGTTAAAATACTGAGTAAGATATTGAAAAGGGGAGAAGTTCGGTTTTTATTGCATATATCGACGTTTCAGCCGGATTAGAGCAGTTTTACGTTTACATCTTCCATCGGTAATATAAACGGAAAATCAGGAACATTTTAGTTAATTCTAATGAAAACACAATTGTTTTTATCATTTGTATTGGAAACAACATTGTCATATGTCTTTTCTTGGATCTAAATAATACGAAACCTCGCTCTATGATTTGAAGTTAAAATCCTCAAATAATGTAAAATTGTGACTTTTTTCACGTTTTTCATGTAGTTTGATATTACGTAAATATATTCATTTTTACCAATATTTCGATAATATTTCATGTAGTATCACGATATGTGAGTTGGCCTTCAAATCTCAGAATTTCGCATAATATTGCATTTTAAGCAAGTTTTTTTGCATTTTGTTTCGTACGAAAAATCATCGTATATAGCAATATTTTGACGTTTATTATCTCCTTTTCCTTTATGTGAATTAAACAAAATATCATCGAATTAGGCAATATTTTGCCGTTTTTCCATGTTTTTGTGAATTTTCAGTTTAGTGTTATTAATTCATTAAATATACGATAAAAACGATGCAAACACATAATTGATTAGATAATAACCTTAAATACTTCATTTTCAATCATCTATTTGTTTCTCGTTAAAATACTGAGTAAGATATTGAAAAGGGGAGAAGTTCGGTTTTTATTGCATATATCGACGTTTCAGCCGGATTAGGGCAGTTTTACGTGTACATCTTCCATCAGTAATATAAACGGAAAATCAGGAACATTTTAGTTAATTCTAATGAAAACACATTGGTTTTTATCATTTGTATTGGAAACAACATTGTCATATGTCTTTTCTTGGATCTAAATAATACGAAACCTCGCTTTATGATTTAAAGTTAAAATCCTCAAATATGGTAAAATAGTGACTTTTTTCACGTTTTTCATGTAGTTTGATATTACGTAAATATATTCATTTTTACCAATATTTCGATACTATTTCATATAGTATCACGATATGTCAGTTGGCCTTCAAATCTCAGAATTTCGCATAATATTGCATTTTAAGCAAGTTTTTTTGCATTTTGTTTCGTACGAAAAATCATCGAATTTAGCAATATTTTGACGTTTATTATCTCCTTTTCCTTTATGTGATTTTAACAAAATATCATCGAATTAGGCAATATTTTGCCGTTTTTCCACGTTTTTGTGAATTTTCAGTTTATTGTTATTAATTCATTAAATATACGATAAAAATGATGCAAACACATAATTGATTAGATAATAACCTTAAATACTTCATTTTCAATCATCTATTTGTTTCTCGTTAAATACTGAGTAAGATATTGAAAAGGGGAGAAGTTCGGTTTTTATTGCATATATCGACGTTTCAGCCGGATTAGAACGGTTTTACGTGTACATCTTCCATCGGAAATATAAACGGAAAATAAGGAACATTTTAGTTAATTCCATTTGTTTTTATCATTTGTATTGGAAACAACATTGTCATATGTCTTTTCTTGGATCTAAATAATACGAAACCTCGCTCTATGATTTGAAGTTAAAATCCTCAAATATGGTAAAATTGTGACTTTTTTCACGTTTTTCATATATTACGTAAATATATTCATTTTTACCAATATTTCGATACTATTTCATGTAGTATCACGATATGTGAGTTGGCCTTCAAATCTCAGAATTTCGCATAATATTGCATTTTAAGCAAGTTTTTTTGCATTTTGTTTCGTACGAAAAATCATCGTATATAGCAATATTTTGACGTTTATTATCTCCTTTTCCTTTATGCGATATAAACAAAATATCATCGAATTAGGCAATATTTTGCCGTTTTTCCACGTTTTTGTGAATTTTCAGTTTGTTGTTATTAATTCATTAAATATACGATAAAAATGATGCAAACACATAATTGATTAGATAATAACCTTAAATACTTCATTTTCAATCATCTATTTGTTTCTCGTTAAAATACTGACTAAGATATTGAAAAGGGGAGAAGTTCGGTTTTTATTGCATATATCGACGTTTCAGCCGGATTAGAGCGGTTTTACGTGTATATCTTCCATCGGTAATATAAACGGAAAATCAGGAACATTTTAGTTAATTCTTATGAAAACCCATTTGTTTTTATCATTTGTATTGGAAACAACATTGTCATATGTCTTTTCTTGGATCTAAATAATACGAAACCTCGCTCTATGATTTGAAGTAAAAATCCTCAAATATGGTAAAATTGTGACTTTTTTCACGTTTTTCATGTAGTTTGATATTACGTAAATATATTCATTTTTACCAATATTTCGATATTATTTCATGTAGTATCACGATATGTGAGTTGGCCTTCAAATCTCAGAATTTCGCTTAATATTGCATATTAAGCAAGTTTTTTGGCATTTTGTTTCGTACGAAAAATCATCGTATATAGCAATATTTTGACGTTTATTATCTCCTTTACCTTTATGCGATTTAAACAAAATATCATCGAATTAGGCAATATTTTGCCGTTTTTCCACGTTTTTGTGAATTTTCAGTTTATTGTTATTAATTCATTAAATATACGATAAAAATGATGCAAACACATAATTGATTAGATAATAACCTTAAATACTTCATTTTCAATCATCTATTTGTTTCTCGTTAAAATACTGACTAAGATATTGAAAAGGGGAGAAGTTCGGTTTTTATTGCATATATCGACGTTTCAGCCGGATTAGAGCGGTTTTACGTGTATATCTTCCATCGGTAATATAAACGGAAAATCAGGAACATTTTAGTTAATTCTTATGAAAACCCATTGGTTTTTATCATTTGTATTGGAAACAACATTGTCATATGTCTTTTCTTGGATCTAAATAATACGAAACCTCGCTGTATGATTTGAAGTTAAAATCCTCAAATATGGTAAAATAGTGACTTTTTTCACGTTTTTCATGTAGTTTGATATTACGTAAATATATTCATTTTTACCAATATTTCGATACTATTTCATGTTTTATCACGATATGTCAGTTGGCCTTCAAATCTCAGAATTTCGCATAATATTGCATTTTAAGCAAGTTTTTTTGCATTTTGTTTCGTACGAAAAATCATCGAATTTAGCAATATTTTGACGTTTATTATCTCCTTTTCCTTTAAGTGATTTAAACAAAATATCATCGAATTAGGCAATATTTTGCCGTTTTTTCACGTTTCTGTGAATTTTCAGTTTATTGTTATTAATTCATTAAATATACGATAAAAATGATGCAAACACATAATTCATTAGATAATAACCTTAAATACTTCATTTTCAATCATCTATTTGTTTCTCGTTAAAATACTGAGTAAGATATTGAAAAGGGGAGAAGTTCGGTTTTTATTGCATATATCGACGTTTCAGCCGGATTAGAGCAGTTTTACGTGTACATCTTCCATCGGTAATATAAACGGAAAATCAGGAACATTTTAGTTAATTCTAATGAAAACACATTGGTTTTTATCGTTTGTATTGGAAACAACATTGTCATATGTCTTTTCTTGGATCTAAATAATACGAAACCTCGCTCTATGATTTGAAGTTAAAATCCTCAAATAATGTATAATTGTGACTTTTTTCACGTTTTTCATGTAGTTTGATATTACGTAAATATATTCATTTTTACCAATATTTCGATAATATTTCATGTAGTATCACGATATGTGAGTTGGCCTTCAAATCTCAGAATTTCGCATAATATTGCATTTTAAGCAAGTTTTTTTGCATTTTGTTTCGTACGAAAAATCATCGTATATAGCAATATTTTGACGTTTATTATCTCCTTTTCCTTTATGTGAATTAAACAAAATATCATCGAATTAGGCAATATTTTGCCGTTTTTTCCATGTTTTTGTGAATTTTCAGTTTATTGTTATTAATTCATTAAATATACGATAAAAACGATGCAAACACATAATTGATTAGATAATAACCTTAAATACTTCATTTTCAATCATCTATTTGTTTCTCGTTAAAATACTGAGTAAGATATTGAAAAGGGGAGAAGTTCGGTTTTTATTGCATATATCGACGTTTCAGCCGGATTAGAGCAGTTTTACGTGTACATCTTCCATCGGTAATATAAACGGAAAATCAGGAACATTTTAGTTAATTCTAATGAAAACACATTGGTTTTTATCATTTGTATTGGAAACAACATTGTCATATGTCTTTTCTTGGATCTAAATAATACGAAACCTCGCTCTATGATTTGAAGTAAAAATCCTCAAATATGGTAAAATTGTGACATTTTTCACGTTTTTCATGTAGTTTGATATTACGTAAATATATTCATTTTTACCAATATTTCGATACTATTTCATGTAGTATCACGATATGTGAGTTGGCCTTCAAATCTCAGAATTTCGCATAATATTGCATATTAAGCAAGTTTTTTTGCATTTTGTTTCGTACGAAAAATCATCGTATATAGCAATATTTTGACGTTTATTATCTCCTTTACCTTTATGCGATTTAAACAAAATATCATCGAATTAGGCAATATTTTGCCGTTTTTCCACGTTTTTGTGAATTTTCAGTTTATTGTTATTAATTCATTAAATATACGATAAAAATGATGCAAACACATAATTGATTAGATAATAACCTTAAATACTTCATTTTCAATCATCTATTTGTTTCTCGTTAAAATACTGACTAAGATATTGAAAAGGGGAGAAGTTCGGTTTTTATTGCATATATCGACGTTTCAGCCGGATTAGAGCGGTTTTACGTGTATATCTTCCATCGGTAATATAAACGGAAAATCAGGAACATTTTAGTTAATTCTTATGAAAACCCATTGGTTTTTATCATTTGTATTGGAAACAACATTGTCATATGTCTTTTCTTGGATCTAAATAATACGAAACCTCGCTGTATGATTTGAAGTTAAAATCCTCAAATATGGTAAAATAGTGACTTTTTTCACGTTTTTCATGTAGTTTGATATTACGTAAATATATTCATTTTTACCAATATTTCGATACTATTTCATGTAGTATCACGATATGTCAGTTGGCCTTCAAATCTCAGAATTTCGCATAATATTGCATTTTAAGCAAGTTTTTTTGCATTTTGTTTCGTACGAAAAATCATCGAATTTAGCAATATTTTGACGTTTATTATCTCCTTTTCCTTTAATGTGATTTAAACAAAATATCATCGAATTAGGCAATATTTTGCCGTTTTTTCCACGTTTTTGTGAATTTTCAGTTTATTGTTATTAATTCATTAAATATACGATAAAAATGATGCAAACACATAATTGATTAGATAATAACCTTAAATACTTCATTTTCAATCATCTATTTGTTTCTCGTTAAAATACTGAGTAAGATATTGAAAAGGGGAGAAGTTCGGTTTTTATTGCATATATCGACGTTTCAGCCGGATTAGAGCAGGTTTTACGTGTACATCTTCCATCGGTAATATAAACGGAAAATCAGGAACATTTTAGTTAATTCTAATGAAAACACATTGGTTTTTATCATTTGTATTGGAAACAACATTGTCATATGTCTTTTCTTGGATCTAAATAATACGAAACCTCGCTCTATGATTTGAAGTTAAAATCCTCAAATATGGTAAAATTGTGACTTTTTTCACGTTTTTCATGTAGTTTGATATTACGTAAATATATTCATTTTTACCAATATTTCGATACTATTTCATGTAGTATCACGATATGTGAGTTGGCCTTCAAATCTCAGAATTTCGCATAATATTGCATTTTAAGCAAGTTTTTTTGCATTTTGTTTCGTACGAAAAATCATCGTATATAGCAATATTTTGACGTTTATTATCTCCTTTTCCTTTATGTGATTTAAACAAAATATCATCGAATTAGGCAATATTTTGCCGTTTTTTCACGTTTTTGTGAATTTTCAGTTTATTGTTATTAATTCATTAAATATACGATAAAAATGATGCAAACACATAATTGATTAGATAATAACCTTAAATACTTCATTTTCAATCATCTATTTGTTTCTCGTTAAAATACTGAGTAAGATATTGAAAAGGGGAGAAGTTCGGTTTTTATTGCATATATCGACGTTTCAGCCGGATTAGAACGGTTTTACGTGTACATCTTCCATCGGAAATATAAACGGAAAATAAGGAACATTTTAGTTAATTCCATTGGTTTTTATCATTTGTATTGGAAACAACATTGTCATATGTCTTTTCTTGGATCTAAATAATACGAAACCTCGCTTTATGATTTTAAGTTAAAATCCTCAAATATGGTAAAATAGTGACTTTTTTCACGTTTTTCAAGTAGTTTGATATTACGTAAATATATTCATTTTTACCAATATTTCGATACTATTTCATGTAGTATCACGATATTTCAGTTGGCCTTCAAATCTCAGAATTTCGCATAAAATTGCATTTTAAGCAAGTTTTTTTGCATTTTGTTTCGTACGAAAAATCATCGAATTTAGCAATATTTTGACGTTTATTATCTCCTTTTCCTTTAAGTGATTTAAACAAAATATCATCGAATTAGGCAATATTTTGACCTTTTTTCACGTTTTTGTGTATTTTCAGTTTATTGTTATTAATTCATTAAATATACGATAAAAATGATGCAAACACATAATTGATTAGATAATAACCCTAAATACTTCATTTTCAATCATCTATTTGTTTCTCGTTAAAATACTGAGTAAGATATTGAAAAGGGGAGAAGTTCGGTTTTTATTGCATATATCGACGTTTCAGCCGGATTAGAGCAGTTTTACGTGTACATCTTCCATCGGTAATATAAACGGAAAATCAGGAACATTTTAGTTAATTCTTATGAAAACCCATTGGTTTTTATCATTTGTATTGGAAACAACATTGTCATATGTCTTTTCTTGGATCTAAATAATACGAAACCTCGCTCTATGATTTGAAGTTAAAATCCTCAAATATGGTAAAATTAGTGACTTTTTTCACGTTTTTCATGTAGTTTGATATTACGTAAATATATTCATTTTTACCAATATTTCGATACTATTTCATGTAGTATCACGATATGTGCAGTTGGCCTTCAAATCTCAGAATTTCGCATAATATTGCATTTTAAGCAAGTTTTTTTGCATTTTGTTTCGTACGAAAAATCATCGTAATTAGCAATATTTTGACGTTTATTATCTCCTTTTCCTCTATGTGATTTAACAAAATATCATCGAATTAGGCAATATTTTGCCGTTTTTTCACGTTTTTGTGAATTTTCAGTTTATTGTTATTAATTCATTAAATATACGATAAAAATGATGCAAACACATAATTGATTAGATAATAACCTTAAATACTTCATTTTCAATCATCTATTTGTTTCTCGTTAAAATACTGAGTAAGATATTGAAAAGGGGAGAAGTTCGGTTTTTATTGCATATATCGACGTTTCAGCCGGATTAGAGCAGTTTTACGTGTACATCTTCCATCGGTAATATAAACGGAAAATCAGGAACCTTTTAGTTAATTCTAATGAAAACACATTGGTTTTTATCATTTGTATTGGAAACAACATTGTCATATGTCTTTTCTTGGATGTAAATAATACGAAACCTCGCTTTATGATTTAAAGTTAAAATCCTCAAATATGGTAAAATAGTGACTTTTTTCACGTTTTCATGTAGTTTGATATTACGTAAATATATTCATTTTTACCAATATTTCGATACTATTTCATGTAGTATCACGATATGTCAGTTGGCCTTCAAATCTCAGAATTTCGCATAATATTGCATTTTAAGCAAGTTTTTTTGCATTTTGTTTCGTACGAAAAATCATCGAATTTAGCAATATTTTGACGTTTATTATCTCCTTTTCCTTTATGTGATTTTAACAAAATATCATCGAATTAGGCAATATTTTGTTGTTTTTCCACGTTTTTGTGAATTTTCAGTTTATTGTTATTAATTCATTAAATATACGATAAAAATTATGCAAACACATAATTGATTAGATAATAACCTTAAATACTTCATTTTCAATCATCTATTTGTTTCTCGTTAAAATACTGAGTAAGATATTGAAAAGGGGAGAAGTTCGGTTTTTATTGCATATATCGACGTTTCAGCCGGATTAGAACGGTTTTACGTGTACATCTTCCATCGGTAATATAAATGGAAAATCAGGAACATTTTAGTTAATTCCATTTGTTTTATCATTTGTATTGGAAACAACATTGTCATATGTCTTTTCTTGGATCTAAATAATACGAAACCTCGCTCTATGATTTGAAGTTAAAATCCTCAAATATGGTAAAATTGTGACTTTTTCACGTTTTTCATGTAGTTTGATATTACGTAAATATATTCATTTTTACCAATATTTCGATACTATTTCATGTTTTATCACGATATGTCAGTTGGCCTTCAAATCTCAGAATTTCGCATAATATTGCATTTTAAGCAAGTTTTTTTGCATTTTGTTTCGTACGAAAAATCATCGAATTTAGCAATATTTTGACGTTTATTATCTCCTTTTCCTTTATGTGATTTAAACAAAATATCATCGAATTAGGCAATATTTAGCCGTTTTTCCATGTTTTTGTGAATTTTCAGTTTATTGTTATTAATTCATTAAATATACGATAAAAATGATGCAAACACATAATTGATTAGATAATAACCTTAAATACTTCATTTTCAATCATCTATTTGTTTCTCGTTAAAATACTGAGTAAGATATTGAAAAGGGGAGAAGTTCGGTTTTTATTGCATATATCGACGTTTCAGCCGGATTAGAGCAGTTTTACGTGTACATCTTCCATCGATAATATAAACGGAAAATCAGGAACATTTTAGTTAATTCTAATGAAAACACATTGGTTTTTATCATTTGTATTGGAAACAACATTGTCATATGTCTTTTCTTGGATCTAAATAATACGAAACCTCGCTCTATGATTTGAAGTTAAAATCCTCAAATATGGTAAAATTGTGACTTTTTTCACGTTTTTCATGTAGTTTGATATTACGTAAATATATTCATTTTTACCAATATTTCGATACTATTTCATGTAGTATCACGATATGTCAGTTGGCCTTCAAATCTCAGAATTTCGCATAATATTGCATTTTAAGCAAGTTTTTTTGCATTTTGTATCGTACGAAAAATCATCGAATTTAGCAATATTTTGACGTTTATTATCTCCTTTTCCTCTATGTGATTTTAACAAAATATCATCGAATTAGGCAATATTTTGCAGTTTTTTCACGTTTTTGTGAATTTTCAGTTTATTGTTATTAATTCATTAAATATACGATAAAAATGATGCAAACACATAATTGATTAGATAATAACCTTAAATACTTCATTTTCAATCATCTATTTGTTTCTCGTTAAAATACTGAGTAAGATATTGAAAAGGGGAGAAGTTCGGTTTTTATTGCATATATCGACGTTTCAGCCGGATTAGAGCAGTTTTACGTGTACATCTTCCATCGGTAATATAAACGGAAAATCAGGAACATTTTAGTTAATTCTAATGAAAACACATTGGTTTTTATCATTTGTATTGGAAACAACATTGTCATATGTCTTTTCTTGGATCTAAATAATACGAAAACTCGCTTTATGATTTAAAGTGAAAATCCTCATATATGGTAAAATAGTGACTTTTTTCACGTTTTTCATGTAGTTTGATATTACGTAAATATATTCATTTTTACCAATATTTCGATACTATTTCATGTAGTATCACGATATGTCAGTTGGCCTTCAAATCTCAGAATTTCGCATAATATTGCATTTTAAGCAAGTTTTTTTGCATTTTGTTTCGTACGAAAAATCATCGAATTTAGCAATATTTTGACGTTTATTATCTCCTTTTCCTTTATGTGATTTTAACAAAATATCATAGAATTAGGCAATATTTTGCCGTTTTTCCACGTTTTTGTGAATTTTCAGTTTATTGTTATTAATTCATTAAATATATGATACAAATGATGCAAACACATAATTGATTAGATAATAACCTTAAATACTTCATTTTCAATCATCTATTTGTTTCTCGTTAAAATACTGAGTAGGATATTGAAAAGGGGAGAAGTTCGGTTTTTATTGCATATATCGACGTTTCAGCCGGATTAGAGCGGTTTTACGTGTATATCTTCCATCGGTAATATAAACGGAAAATCAGGAACATTTTAGTTAATTCTAATGAAAACACATTGGTTTTTATCATTTGTATTGGAAACAACATTGTCATATGTCTTTTCTTGGATCTAAATAATACGAAACCTCGCTTTATGATTTAAAGTGAAAATCCTCAAATATGGTAAAATAGTGACTTTTTTCACGTTTTTCATGTAGTTTGATATTACGTAAATATATTCATTTTTACCAATATTTCGATACTATTTCATGTAGTATCACGATATGTCAGTTGGCCTTCAAATCTCAGAATTTCGCATAATATTGCATTTTAAGCAAGTTTTTTTGCATTTTGTTTCGTACGAAAAATCATCGAATTTAGCAATATTTTGACGTTTATTATCTCCTTTTCCTTTATGTGATTTTAACAAAATATCATCGAATTAGGCAATATTTTGTTGTTTTTCCACGTTTTTGTGAATTTTCAGTTTATTGTTATTAATTCATTAAATATACGATAAAAATTATGCAAACACATAATTGATTAGATAATAACCTTAAATACTTCATTTTCAATCATCTATTTGTTTCTCGTTAAAATACTGAGTAAGATATTGAAAAGGGGAGAAGTTCGGTTTTTATTGCATATATCGACGTTTCAGCCGGATTAGAACGGTTTTACGTGTACATCTTCCATCGGTAATATAAATGGAAAATCAGGAACATTTTAGTTAATTCCATTTGTTTTTATCATTTGTATTGGAAACAACATTGTCATATGTCTTTTCTTGGATCTAAATAATACGAAACCTCGCTCTATGATTTGAAGTTAAAATCCTCAAATATGGTAAAATTGTGACTTTTTCACGTTTTTCATGTAGTTGGATATTACGTAAATATATTCATTTTTACCAATATTTCGATACTATTTCATGTAGTATCACGATATGTGAGTTGGCCTTCAAATCTCAGAATTTCGCATAATATTGCATTTTAAGCAAGTTTTTTTTGCATTTTGTTTCGTACGAAAAATCTGCGTATATAGCAATATTTTGACGTTTATTATCTCCTTTTCCTTTATGTGATTTAAACAAAATATCATCGAATTAGGCAATATTTTGCCGTTTTTCCACGTTTTTGTGA